>NC_053027.1:8171815-8283404 GCF_003073215.2 Triticum urartu
TGAAGTACTATAAAGACAATGTTGACCCGGCGGACATGACTCCGTTGAAGAAGCCAACTACGGAGCATGATCTGGCCCTGAAGTTCAAATCAGCAGCAGAAACTAAGCTTGTTGACTTCGTACCTGGCGATTCGTCCAAGCAGTTCAGCATCAGTGCCAACTTGGATCCGAAATAGGAAAGCGCGCTCATCGAGTTCACCCGTGAGAATCGGGACATTTTTGCATGGAAGCCCTCCGACATGCCAGGTGTACCGAGGCAACTCGCTGAGCACACACTTAATGTGGATCCTAAATATAAACCGGTGAAACAGTTCCTCCGCCGGTTTAATGAAGAAAGACGCAAGGCGATTGGAGAAGAGGTAGCCAGGCTCTTAGCAGCTGGCTTTATTGTTGAAGTTTTTCACCCTGAGTGGCTTGCCAATCCGGTGCTGGTCCTCAAGAAAAACGGCACCTGGCGCATGTGTGTGGATTACACAGATCTTAATAAAGCTTGTCTAGCAGATCCTTTTGCCCTCCCCCGTATTGATCAAATTATTGATGCTACGGCGGGTTGTGAGCGTTTAAGTTTTTTGGATGCGTATTCTGGCTATCATCAGATCAAAATGGCAGTTAAGGACCAGGAGAAGACAGCATTTATAACTCCCTTTGGAGCCTTCTGCTATGTGTCTATGCCCTTCGGGCTCAAGAGTGCCCAGGAAACTTACCAACGGTGTGTACAAAATTGTATTCACAAGCAGATTGGCCGTAATGTACATGCTTACGTGGATGATATCGTGGTTAAATCCAGGGAGAAGGAGACTCTGATTGATGATTTGAAGGAAACCTTTGATAACCTGAGAACATACAAGATGATGCTTAATCTGGACAAGTGTGTCTTTGGTGTACCGGCGGGCAAGCTATTGGGTTTTCTAGTGTCCAATAGGGGAATTGAGGCTAATCCGGAGAAGATCACGGCTATCACCTCCCTGGCTAAACCGAAGTGTATCAACGATGTTCAACGCCTGGCAGGCCGGATTGCTGCGCTAAGCTGGTTTATCAGTCGCCTGGGTGAGAAGGCAATCCCTTTGTATCAGATGTTGAAAAAGACGGATCAGTTTGTCTGGAGTTCTGCTGCTGATGAAGCATTTGAGGACTTAAAGCGGCAATTGGCCAATCCGCCTGTGCTCGCCGCTCCCATTGACAAGGAGCCGTTACTGCTATATGTTGCTGCTAATGTTCGGGCGGTCAGCGTAGCTATTGTGGTGGAGCGAAAGGAGGCAGGTAAGGAGCATTCGGTTCAACGTCCGGTCTATTACATCAGCGAGGTGCTCATTGAGTCCAAGCAAAGGTATCCGCATTGGCAGAAGCTGGTGTATGGAGTTTTTATGGCAAGCCGGAAGCTTAAACAATATTTCCAAGGGCACTCAATTATGGTGGTCAGTTCTGCTCCTTTCGGAGATATCATCCAGAACCGGGAAGCAACTGGCCGGATTGCAAAGTGGGCCATAGAGTTGGGGCCGTACGGTTTGAAGTATGTGCCTCGAACAGCGGTTAAGTCTCAAGCACTTGTTGATTTCATCAATGATTGGACGGAAATGCAAGCACCTAAAGAAAAGCCGGATCATACGTATTAGACCATCCATTTTGACGGATCCAGGCAGTTGGAAGGCTCGGGGGCTGGAGTCGTATTAACTTCCCCACGAGGTGATAAGTTTTGTTATGTTCTCCGTTTAATGTTCCCTTGTACTAACAATGCAACTGAGTATGAAGCCTTGCTCCATGGTCTCCAGATGGCTAAGGAGATGAATCTAAGTCGAGTTAAGTGCTTCGGTGACTCGAACCTTGTGGCTCAGCAAGTGTCTGGCACTTGGGACTCCAAGGACCCACTCATGGCAGCATATCATCGTGAGGTGGATACTGTTGCAGGTTATTTCAAAGGCTATCAGGTGGACCACGTGGATCGGCGGAAAAATGAAGCGGCAGACGCTTTAAGCCGGCTGGGCTCTCAGTGCAAACCGGTCCCACCCAATGTTTTTCTGGATGTGCTGCACAACCCGTCGGTCAAGATCCCTGGTGAAGAGGATTTGGCTATTCCTGATCCGGAGGCTCAATTGGTGGCGGCTCTTCATGTTATTCCAGATTGGACACTTCCTTACCTAGCGTACAAGAACCGGGGTGAGTTGCTAGAGGATGAGATTCTAGCCCGGCAGATAATCCGGCGATCCAAGTCCATGGCTATCATCAACGGCGAGTTGCATCATTGCAGTATATCAGGAGCTTTTCAACACTGCGTGTCTCCTGAAGAAGGCCGTGAAATTTTGCGTGAGATCCACGAAGGAGATTGTGGTCACCACGCCGGTTCAAAGTCTCTGGTGGCTAAAGCGTTTCGCCATGGTTTTTATTGGTTAACTGCTCATGCTGATGCGGAGGATCTGGTCAGACAATGTGATGGTTGACAAAGGTTTTCAAAGCGTGCTCATGTACCGGCTCAAGAATTGAGAATGATTCCAATTACTTGGCCCTTTGCGACTTGGCGGCTGGATATGGTTGGGCCTTTCAACAGGTCCAAAGATAAGAAGACCCACCTCCTGGTGGCGGTAGACAAATTTACAAAGTGGGTGGAGGCAGAACCTGTTAGCAAGTGTGATGCGGCCACGACGGTTCAGTTCATCAGAAAGGTGATTTTCCGGTTTGGCTTTCCGCACAGTATTATCACAGATAATGGTACCAATTTGTCCAAAGGTGCTATGAAGGAGTTCTGCGAACGGGAGCACATCTGACTCGACGTTTCATCAGTGGCACATCCACAGTCCAATGGTCAAGCAGAAAGAGCTAATCAAGAGATCCTGAGAGGCATCAAGCCCCGTCTCATGGTTCCTTTGCAGAGAACACCGGGTTGTTGGGTAGAAGAATTACCATCTGTGCTATGGAGCATCAATACAACGCCCAATAGATCAACAGGGTATACACCGTTCTTCATGGTTTATGGAGCGGAGGCGGTTCTCCCCAGTGATATCCGTCATGATTCACCTCGTGTAACGGCTTATATTGAAGCGGACAACGAGACAGCACGGCAAGATGCTTTGGACCGGTTGGATGAGGAGCGTGACATCGCAGCCGCCCGATCGGCGATTTACCAGCAGGATCTTCGTCGTTATCACAGTCGCCGGGTCAGAACCAGAACCTTTCAGGAGGGAGATTTGGTGCTTCGGCTCATCCAAGATCAGACTGGTATGCATAAGTTATCCCCACCTTGGGAGGGGCCTTTCGTGGTCAGCAAGAATCTGCACAACGGGTCATACTATCTGATCGATATTCAAGAACAAAAGGACTCACGTACATCAGAGGAGGAGACCAACAGGCCGTGGAACATAGCTCATCTTCGGCCTTATTATACCTGAGCCATTGGTTCTACTTATGTACATATTACAACGATGTATATATTAACTATAATAAACCGGAACCTCAGCTAAAGCGGGGTATCTGTTTCTTTTACATCATGTGTGGTTACACGGAGTTGTTTTACAGCGGCTTCCGGTTTACCCCTTGAGTTTGCTTTGCTAAAAGCATCGTGTTATATCACTTGGAGGATTGGTCGTGTCCGAACCAATACCATGCCTCTTGATAGGCGAGAGCCACCAGATCACTTGGGGACTTGGTCATGTCTGAACCAGTCATGCCTCTTGATCGGCCTAAGGCCACAGAATCACTTGGGGGCTTGGTCGAACCCGAACCATGACCATGCCATTTGGTTGGCATAAATGCCACGGTTTCATTTGGGGACCTGGCTGACTAGAACCATAGTTACACCTAACGGGAGCTTGGTCGTGTTTGGCCATGGTAACGCCATTTGATCAGCTTAAATAAACCTTTTTTGGCAAACGGTTTTGTCGTTGCTTTTGCTTCACACTTTTCTTTGAAGGGGGGGTTTTTGCTTTTCATTGTGTTTTTTAAACCGACAAAGTTTTTTAACCAATCAATTGACGGAACACAGTTCATGTCAATCCGGAGACTATTTGTCCGGTTTGATCCTTGTTGTTAACATCCTCTTATGGAGTAACACGATGTTTATTATAACCCGGCACGGTTTACATGGTAAACCAGCGTCATATATATATACAGGAGCTGTTATCTCCTCCAACAGTGTGGATTTGCAAAACTCCGCTTCAAGATTGGCCAAGCCAACTTCATACTCAACGATGGCAGGTATTATGTATCTCAAAAATTTGATCATATACTTAAAATTTTGTTTTGGATGTTTTGATTTCATATATACAGACATCATAGCCCGCCTGACGGTACAACCACAGTGGCACTTGACGAATTTCTCATTTTGGAAAGTTCATTACCACAGGAAGAACAAGTTATGCACGAAGGCATATCAACATCAAAGGTATCAGCTAGCCTATTACAAGGCAACATGGTGCCCATAATGATATAATTGTTTTTCACAAAGGAGAGGCGGTTTTAAAACCGGCTTCCGGTTCAAGCTTGGTCACCAGCCTGGCCTGATGGTTGTGGGTCATCCTGCGCCGCTTCAGCTTCCGTTTCTCTACCCAGTGGCTGGAAATCCACAGTTGTCCAGTCAATTCCCATTAATGCTTGAAAAACAGCTTCATCATGGATCAGCAATGACGGGTAAATATTGGGAGCGTAAGTATGCTTATGGATTGGAGGGATCAGATTTTCCGATTCATGGATTGGTGCAGCTATTCGCTTGTTCTGACTGTCATATTGCGCTTGATAATGAGACAAGTCTGCTTCCTCAGCCAACTGACAAGCTAGTGGGCGTACCTCCCGGTTTATTGCTCGCAGATCCGCTTCACCAAATTCTGACCCGTCTTCCTTCAAGCTGGGATAGCCCTGAGCCGCTTCAATAGGATCAAAATCCGGCACCCATGCTTTTGCCCGGATTAAGGCATTGATTGCACCGGTTCGAGCAGCAGATTTCTTCAGCTCTTCAACCCGGGCAGGAAGCACTGACAGTTTCATCAGAGTATCTTGAATCAAAGTGGGCGCCGGTTTGTTATGAGTCGCGGTACAGATGATCCGCTGGGCACCAGTATACAATTGTTCAACCAATGTATATGCGGCTTTCAATTTCTTCCGCACATCTGACCCCAAGTGACCAATGCGTGTCCCTGAAATACCATAAAGGGTTAATAAACCGGTGACTCTGTAAGAAGGCAGAGCCAATTCAGAAGGCAAGCTGGCTTACCAAAGATAGCAATGGTCATGGCATGAACGTGCTGCTTTATGCTGGTCAGTTCATCCGTCACTGGTTTTAGTGCAGCCTCGGCATCCTCTGCTCGTTTGATCAAAGCGGACTTTTCAGTGGCCCAATCCGCCCGTTTCTTCTTGAAGTTCTCCTTAGGTTGTTCCATGGCACTTAAAGCACTGGCCAATTCCTCTTTTGCTTTGGAGGTTTCAGCCTGTTGGGTTTTCAGGTTTTCTTGAAGATCGATGACTTGGTTTTCTTTCGTCTTCAGCTCCGCCTGCATGCATACAGATATATGTTTCAACAAATCGGTAGAAGGATTCAAGTACCAACCACATAACAAGTTATGCGCTTAGCACTTGGGGGCTAATGCATATTCGATCTTCATCTTTCAATTGTTTACAAAGTCCCAAGATCAATACAAGTATTCAACTTGGCACTTGGGGGCTAATGACTATTTGATCATATATATTCTGATGCGGCAGTTTCAATTACTTAAAGTACCGGTTTAACTACGCTAAGTTGAACCGGCCCTTGGGGGCTACATCAGCAAATTTCAAAGCATCAAGATTTATATTATTAAGTCCCGGTTTGAAAGAATATTTCAAACTGGCCCTTGGGGGCTAGGAGAATCAGCAAGAATGGAAGCATACAAGCAGGAAGGAGCATATGGAAGTTACCTCATATTTATCTTTCATCATATTAACCAGACCGGCTTCGTAGTCACGGCTGGTATACAGCCGGTTCAGATAGCCGGAATGGATATCTTGGGCGTTCAGAGCAGCGTAAGTCGTCAGATCAGCGTTCCACTTGCCTTTGCCAAAGGCAGCAAATTCTTCCTTGGAAGAATGTTTGGATAAAGCGATAGGATTGCTTGGCTCAGTATGGCCAGTGCCAGTAATGACAACCTCATCATCCTTGGTACCGCCGGTTTGCACTGGAGCTGTTGGCTTGTCAGTAGGTTTTGCTGGACCGGTGGAGCTTTCAATCCGGATGGAACCTGTGGGCTGATGGATAGGACTTGAGGTATCAGTAGGTCTCTCTTCAGCAATAAGATCATCATCTTGCTGCGGTGGATCGTTGGGAATATCCTCAGGAATAGCCGCTTCAGCATTGGGTGTCTTGTCTGCTTCAAGAACGACATCTTCTTCGGCCGCTTTGTCCAGGCGGGCTTTCTTGCTTGGCCTAGGTTTGGCCCTGAGAATAATAATAAAATCAAATACAGCATATGTTCTAAGGCGATGTACTGCAAACATCACAATAAGTATAGCTTACCCAAGCACCGTTTTAAGCGGTGGGAGCTGAGTAGCCGAGGACTCGCCAGAAGATGAGTGGGAAGTAACCTGATAATCGGAGTCAGACGGATTAAGAGGTTGACGAAAGCAGCCCGCTTTAGGACAAGCACTGACAAGCAAATTAGAGACCTCTGAATGGCGTTTCCGAACCGGACTATTCGGTAAACCGGCGGAGGTAACTACCTGGCCGTTGTGCCGGGTTGTGCGATGAGCTTCGTGTTGTTGGGTCTTCATAAGAAATTTAGGATCCAAATAAGCAAGAGGATGAGAAAATTTAACTTTCCGGTTTGCCTGGTGGATTTTTTGTGAAGGCAAAGTTTCTGAATCGGAAGAGAGAATAATTACCTCTGCAACATCCGCGTGGCTGGCTTCGGCATCATCCTGACAAATATCATCATCAATAAGACGCATGAAAAATAAACCAAATGAGTCAAGTTCTACCTCAAAGTCTGGATTACCCACATCATTATCAGCGGCCGGATTAGAAGATGCAGTGGTTCTTTTCCTATGGGCAGTCTTCTTCACAGCTTTAGTCTTTTGCCGGGTTGCTCTTTTCGGTTTGTCTGGTTTTTCTGGTTTCTCCTGCGGCAGTTTTTTGCTCCAAAACGGATCATTGCCCTGATTATGCAGACACTAATATTAAAAACAATGACCAGACATATCAATAACAGATTCAGCAAAGAGAAAAATCAAAGTCTTACAGCTGGCGGTTTGTTGGTGGCACAGAAGGGAAGCAGGCCGGTTCTAGCGCAGACGTGTTCCGGTTCATTCAGTATCTTATGCACAGCCTTTGTGATTTCTTCATCGGAGAGCTGGAGTTTTGAATGTCGCAGTGGGTCATCAACACTGTCAGTATACTCGCACATCAAACCGGAGCGCTGACTAAGGGGCAGTATGCTCCATGGTATCCAACAGCGAGCGAGATCAACCCCTGTTAAACCGTTGGCCATAAAGGCTCTGAGCTTTGACAGCTGGGGAGCATATTTGCTTCTCTCCTGGGCAGTCAATCTTTGAGGAAAAGGGTGTGTATTGCTGAGCCACTCCGGACGAAAGCCAGGCAAGGGATTCTCACCAGCAGGGGAGGTGTCTTTGCAGTAGAACCATGTCTGATTCCACTCCTTGGGGTGACTGTGCAGCTTGGCGTGAGGGTATGTGACCTCTTTCCTTTTCTGAATCGCCATGCCACCCAACTCCGTATTAGAGCCATCAGTAAACTCAGTACGGCGGTTTAGATGGAAAAGGTCTCTGAACAATTCCACTGTGGGCTCCTCTTGAAAGAACACCTCACAGAGCACTTGGAAGTGGCACATATTTGTAACAGAGTTGGGGCCAGTGTCTTGCGGATGGAGTTGGAAATCGGCTAAAACATCCCGGTAAAATTTAGAACCGGGCGGCTTAAAGCCCCGGGCTAAGTGATCTACGAAAACAACAACCTCTCCTTCTCGAGGTGTGGGAGGGCATTCTTTGCCAGGAGCCCTCCAATGGATGGTATCTTTGCTGCCTAAAGCGCCAATCAGGACTAAATCGTCCAGTTGATCCTCTGTGACGCGAGAAGGAACCCAATTGCACTCATATACTTGCTTGGCCATGATGGAATCTACAAGGTAGAAGATCCCGGTTCAAAAATGCATTTGATCAAGGTACGTTGGTATGGGCACTGTTAAACCGGAGACAGAACTATCTGAACCGGAGTTTCATGAAGCAACCAACATCTGGCGGTTCAACAAGGGGACTAATGGCATATGCCGATCTGGAAAATTTTCTATAAGGTTAAACCGCCTGATCTAAGCATTGAAAAGCTGAGATTGCGGATGGACAAGTACGCACAAATAGGTTTCACAAGCTTTCTTTACAGCATTGGATCTGAAGCAAGTTCAGAGAAGAGATAAATACTTAGAGGTTCAAAGGAGTATAACCGAACCAATGAGCAAAACGTTCGTATGGACCCATGGTTTGAGATGCATAAGTAAAGGCGAAGGTCAAACAACTATCATTGCACAGAATAAAGATTTGCGGATTCATCTAAAGATCTATTGTATGAGCAAGAGGCAGACGATGAACACTGAAGAACTGCGAAACCCTAGGCCAGATCTGCGGGGGAAAAGATAGAAGATTTACCGGAGCTGAGGAAGATGCGGAAGGTTGTCGCGATGTTCTGGTGCACTCAGGTTGATGCAGCGGCCAAGGATGAGGCAGAGGTCGACGGCGGCGGCGGAGCTCCGAGGCCGGCGACGCGAGGAAGATGAAGAAGGCACGGAAGGAGAAAAGAAATGATCCTTCGGTCCTATTTATAAGGCGAAAGAACATGAGTCAGGCGCGACAATCAAGGGGCCACAAAACGGAGCTGTCGCCTCGATTTCCGCCGATCTACTAAACAAAGAAGCATAATGGATAGCTTCGTTATGACAGGTGACGTCACTCCGGTTTACAGCAATCAGAGAAGATGACATCATGGTGGTTTACCAATTTATAAGAAGATGTTGAAGATGAAGCTTTTATTAAAGGATTGACATGAACCCGTTCAAATCAATCTGGGGCCTAATGTTGGGGATATTACTACTGGGCGTAAACCGGCCTATCTGGGCCGGGTTAACTTCATCAGTAGTTAAGTAAGTTAAAGCCCAAGAAGACAGAGGAGGGCTCAAGGCCCATGGTCGGCTCAAGGCCTGCAGCCGTAAACCGGCGTTAGTAGTTAACCTGTATTGTAAGTTAGGAATAAGAAGAGACCAAACCGGACACATCTATGAGCCGGTATTGGGACTCCGTAAGCCGACGAGAGTCACCCGTGTATATAAGGGGACGACCCGGCGGCGGTTCAAGGACAACAGACAACAACTCGAGACATAGGCGAAGCTTGTTTGCTCCCTAGTCATCGAAACCCCGTCAATTCCATCACAACTAGACGTAGGCTTTTACCTTCATCGAAGGGGCCGAACTAGTATAAACTCTCTTGCGTCCTTGTGTCCGCTTTAACCCCTTCAAGCTAACCAGTCGCGATGGCTCCACGACTAAGTCCTTTCTCTAGGACATCTGCCGTGACAAAACCACGACACATAAGTAATAAGGTAGCGATAGGGAGCATATGTCTCACACCATATGTCTAGAACTTAGGTCTCACAGGCACCAAACCAAACCAAACAAAGACAACGAGAGAACACATGAGAAAATACAAGACACAAAGACACACTCGCAGCACGGCAACAACACAAATCCCTAAACTCTCTCCCCCTTTGGCATCGAGACACCAAAAGGGCAAAGAGCGACGCTACGACTCTAGGTGATGGCAAGCTGAGGATCTCGAACATCACATCTCAGCGTGATCGTCTGCATCTCCGTCGTTGGTTGGAAATTTCTCGGCGTCTGAATCGGTCCAAGGGCAATGCTGGTGAATCCATTCCTCCTCTTCAGTGATCTTTCCCTCAGAACCGCTGGCAACTGTCGCACCCAGGTGACGCATGAGCTCCTTGTGGCGCACCCTGGCCTGCTTCTCCGCCACATGAGTCATGTACTGACCATGAGACTCCATGCAGAAAAGCTTCTTCATCTTGCGTTTAAGCTTCTTTGCCCAAGAAGGTTCTGCACTAGAGGGCCCAAAGTCCTCCTCGTGATCATCAGTGGCAGCCCCACCCTCAGTCTCCATGGGAGCAGCAGCAATAGATGGGCCCCCGGGTTTAGGCGCTGGAGTGCCCTAATTGTCCTTCTTCCTCAGATGCTTGATCTCATGAGAAACCAAGTCTCCAGTTTCCAGCAACACTCTGGGATAGACACGAGCCCAGGCCTTCTCAATGAGCCTCATGATGAATTGACCATATACCGGGCACTTGCGCTCAAAAACGGCAGAGAGAAGTTCAGACCACATAACATGAGAAATGTCTAGGCTCTCTCCAGTGTTTGCTTCCTTCTCATGCTGGCAGAAAAGAAGCATGTCCACGAGATAGGAGTGGACCATATCCAGATTCCCGATGCGAGGGAAGAGAGTCTCACGGAATACACGATGAAGAACGTCCAGATACGTAGACAGCTCATAGGTTTCCTTCTTGGTCACTGGGTGAACCTTCACAGTGCAGTAGGGCCAAAGGGCTTGCTTGTGAGTGGATGTAGCATTGCGGTGAGGGCGGAAGCCTACTGGAGTCTCAAGCCCGTTATCTTCCACATCAAGTAACTCCATGAAGGCCTTCCACTTGACAGAAAGCAACTTGTCATTGGTCATCCAAGTCAGAGTCCTGTCGGCATCAGTTCCAAGATGAACGGTAGCAAAGAATTGAGCCACCAAATCTGCATCGAAATCCTTGTTGAACTGCATGATCCTGAGAATGTTCAGCTGAGAACACATCTGAAGGGCTTCGCTAAAGTACTCAGGGTCCTTCTCCATGGCATCAGTATCGATGGAGCGAACATCAACATAGAGATTCTTCTTGGCCTTGATCACATTAAAATAGATGGCAAACTGAAAGCGGTTCCAGAACGGGCGGTTGACCAAAGTGGGATCTTGGTCCGCCTCATAGGGGTTGCGGTGACGCTTTTCCCAAAACTCCTTGGCAGTCATCTCAATCACAGTCTTTCCCTTTGGCTTGTTGGCGGATCTCTTCGACTGCTGAGGTGGTGGAGGAGCACTTGCGGATGCGCCTGCTGGTGGCGGTTGAGTGCTAGAGGAACCACCTGTTGGCTCAGAGGTGCGGTAGCGTTTTGACGTTGCACGCTCGGGGTTGACACGGCGAGCGTGAGGCTCAGGATGTTCATCACCTGGAACCAAACACAAAAACACGCAAAACAACCAGAAAGAATGAGCATAAGCCAACAAACACACCAAAAGGGTCAAGGTATGGTAGGAACATGATGGAACTTGGCAGGCAGCGGTACTACCGTGACATGCACGCGGCAGTACCGCTCCAAAGAGAGCGGTAGTACCGCTCAAGGCCAAGCGGTAGTACCGCTCGAGGCGGGGAAACAACAGTTCCCTACTACCGTGGTCAGATCCGGCACTACCGGCCTGCCAAAGTCAAAAATATTCCTACCAAACTCTAATCTAGATAGTCTAGTTGCCTTCTCCAACCTACTCAAGCCTAGATTTAGCCAAAAATCTAGAGATGCAACCACCATTGCCCCTAAGAAGCAAGATCTAAAAACGAGACAAAAGGAGAGAAGGAACGGGGGCAATACCGGCATCCATGGCAAGAGAACGAGGTGGGGATCGACTCCACCGAAGGAAATGAAGAGGGACGCCCCGGAGATGAAGATCCGCCGGAGCCCTCCCGTGGCGATGCGTGGCTGGAGAGAGGAAGAGGAACGAGGGGGCGAATGGGTATGGGGGAGAAGAAACCTCCCCCTGCCCCGATATAACCCCCTGGTCCCGTCCCGCAGCGGTAGTACCGCGCTGGGGGGCGGTAGTACCGCTTATGAGCGGTAGTATCGCGCACCACCAGCGGTAGTACCGCCCAGCACGCCACGGCAACTAAACAACATGGCTTAGCTCAAAAAAAGAGAGAACAAGAGGCAAGAAGAAGAGAGAACACACCAGCAAGAGGCCAAGACACACCTCTTCAAGAGAGGGCGGTGGCCGAGGCCACCTATGTTTGAGTCAAGAGGTATGGCGCCGCGAAGATTTTAACCTTGGGCCCATGACCAAAACTCGTCTTTGAAGCACAAGTACCATCAACAATGGCTAATGTGAAAGACTTGATCAATTTATGCATAATGGGGGGAGGGAGAGTTCATTGAGAGAACAACACTCCCCCTATGTCCATGCCTACATCTAAACTAGACAACAAATTGAGTGTGGTGGGGTGTGCATAGGTTCAAGTCACATTTCTCAAATCAATGATATTTAGCTCATGCCTTAACTCGCGAAATCTTGCTTCATCCAAGGGATTCCTGAAAATATCTGCAAGGTTATCATGAGTGTTGACGTAGTTGAGCTCGATCTCTCCTCGCCTAATGTGATCCCGGATGAAGTGATACTGAATCTCAATATGCTTCGTCTTGAAGTGTTGCACCAGGTTGAGAGAGATCTTGATGGCACTTTCATTGTCACACCAAAGAGGCACTTTGTCACAAATGACACCGCAATCCTTTAAAGTTTGCCTCATCCATAAGAGTTGTGCACAACAACTACCGGCCGCTACATACTCCGCTTCGGTGGATGAGAGAGACACACAACTTTGCTTTTTGGAAGACCAACTTACCAAAGAGCAACCAAGGAATTGGCACCCTCCGGAAGTGGACTTCCTATCCACTTTGTCTCCCGCCCAATCGGAATCCGAATACCCTACAAGCTTGAAGTTTGCTCCTCTTGGGTACCATAAGCCAAAGTTTGGGGTATGGGCCAAATATCAAAAGATTCATTTGACCGCCACATAGTGACTTTCCTTAGGTGCGGCTTGAAATCGTGCACAAATTCCCACACTCAACATGATATCCGGTCTAGAAGCACAAAGGTAAAGCAAGGATCCAATCATGGAGCGATATACCTTTTGATCCACCGCTTTACCATTGGGATCAATGTCAAGTTGGCACTTGGTGGGCATTGGAGTGGAAGCCGGCTTGACTTCACTTGGCTTGAATCTCTTGAGCATGTCTTGAGTGTATTTGGCTTGGTTGATGAAGGTACCTTCTCTTCTTTGCTTCACTTCGAACCCTAGAAAGAACTTCAACTCTCCCATGGAAGACATATCAAACTTTGAGGTCATGAGAGCGGCAAATTCCTCATTGAAAGCTTTGTTAGGGGAACCAAAGATAATATCATCAACATATAATTGGCACACACACAACTCCCCTTTGACCTTCTTAGTAAAAAGAGTGGGGTCGATTAGCCCAAGTTCAAAACCACGGTCTTGTAACAACTCGGTAAGGTGGTCATACCACGCACGTGGGGCTTGTTTAAGGCCATAGAGTGCCTTATCGAGTTGATACACATGATCGGGAAAGTAGGGATCCTCGAACCCGGGGGGTTGCTTGACATAAACCAATTCATTAATAGGACCATTAAGAAAAGCACTCTTCATGTCCATTTGTTGTAACTTAAAGTTATGATGAGAAGCATATGCAATCAACATGCGAATGGATTCAAGATGAGCAACGGGAGCAAAGGTTTCACCGTAGTCCATACCCTCGACTTGGGAGTAGCCTTGTGCTACCAAACGAGCCTTGTTGCGAATGATAATCCCATGGGCATCTTGCTTGTTCTTAAATATCCACTTGGTTCCAATGACATTGTGGTTCCCCGTCGGTCTTGGCACCAATCTCCACACTTTGTTGCGCTTGAAGTTGTTGAGTTCTTCATGCATGGCATTGAGCCAATCCGGATCTTCGAGCGCCTCATAGACCTTGTGGGGTTCGACACAAGAGACAAAAGCGTGATGCTCACAATAGTTTGCTAATTGTCTATGAGTGCTTACCCCCTTTCTTAAGCTTCCAAGCACATTCGTCATGAGATGATCCTTGGTGGAGAGCTTGGAAGCAACCTTGGCGGCACAACGCTCCAATTCCTCCTCGGGGGTGAGACGAGAAGTGGTCACTTGATCATCTTGAGCGTCGTCTTGAGCTTTTTCTTGTTCTCGGACTTTCTCAGAGGAGAGAACTTGACCTTGGGCATCACTTGGTGTGTCCACACCGTCTTGAGCATGATCTTGCCCTTGGTCTTGTTCTTGAGGATGAGGGCCTTCATGTTGTTCTTCGGAAGCGTGTGGGCCTTGGGTTGGTGATGGCTCCACTTGAGTGGAGCATTGTCCTTCTCCTTCGGCCACAAGGGGTTCCTCAATGGGTAGGATAAAGCCAACACCCATTCTTCTTATGGCTTGAGGAGGAATTTCATCACCTACATCACAAGTGCCACTTTGCTCCACTTGGGAGCCGTTATTTTCATCAAACTCCATGTTACACGTCTCCTCAATAAGCCCCGTGGATTTATTGAGGACACGGTAAGCATGAGAGTTTGTAGCATAACCAACAAATATGCCCTCATAAGCTCTAGCTTCAAATTTAGACAACCGAACACCTTTCTTAAGAATGAAACACTTATACCCGAACACCCGAAAGTACTTGAGGTTGGGCTTGTTACCGGTGAGTATCTCATATGGAGTCTTGTTCAAGCCCTTGCGGAGGTAGAGCCGATTGGATGCATGACACGCGGTGTTGATGGCTTCGGCCCAAAAGTTGTATGGAGACTTGAACTCCGCCATCATGGTCCTTGCCGCATCCATCAACGTTCGGTTCTTCCTCTCCGCAACACCATTTTGTCGAGGAGTGTAAGGTGCAGAATATTGATGCTTGATCCCCTCATCACTAAGAAACTCATCCAAGGTGTAGTTCTTGAACTCGATGCCATTGTCACTTCTTATTGTCAATATCTTTGCATTGTGTTGACGTTGTGCTTCATTTGCAAAGTCAATGACGGTTTGTTGGGTCTCGCTCTTCCTTTTGAAGAAATACACCCAAGTGTATCTTGAGTAGTCATCCACAATCACCAAGCAATACTTCCTACCCCCAAGACTATTGAAGGATGGAGGCCCAAAGAGATCCAAGTGAAGGAGCTCCAAAGGCCTCTTTGAGTAAATGATAGTCGTGGGAGGGTGAGCCTTCTCATGTAGCTTCCCTTCGATACAAGCACTGCAAGCACGATCTTTAGCAAAACTAACATTCGTTAGTCCACGGACATGGTCCCCCTTGAGAAGACTTTGCAAAGATCTCATATTGACATGGGCTAAACGGCGATGCCAAAGCCATCCCACATCAACTTTAGCCATTAGGCATGTCGCGGTCTTAGTGGGTCGCTCCGAAAAGTTAATCACATATAGACCGTTCTCGACATGCCCAACAAAGGCTACTTTAAGAGTCTTGCTCCACAAGAGGGCCACGGTATCGATATCAAAGAAAGTGGCAAAGCCCATGATTGCAAGTTGACGAACGGAAAGTAAATTGTAAGCAAGGGACTCAACAAGCATGACCTTCTTGATCGTGAGATCATGAGAAATGACTACCTTGCCAAGTCCCAATACCTTAGAAGATGAGGCGTCACCCCACTCGACATTGGTGGGCATAGATGGAATCTTGTGCACGTCCACCAGCAAGTCCTTGCTTCTAGTCATATGATTTGTAGCTCCGCTATCGAGCAACCATGATCCCCCACCGGAAGCGAACACCTACAAGAGATCAATGCTTGGTTTTAGGTACCCATTTTGTAATGGGTCCTTTGATGTTAGTAACAAGGGTCTTTGGAACCCAAATAGACCATTCAATGTACTCATGAGGGGAACCAAAAAATTTGGCATAGACATGCCCATCACTAGCCCGACATAACACATAAGAAGGATTAAAGTCGCCGGCTTTAATGAGCGGAGTGGCATTGCCCTTTTTGACATGGCCACCCTTCGCATTGTTCTTCTTCTCCTTGGAAGCACTCTCTCCCTCCTTCACAAAGGTTTGCATGAGAGGAGGAGGTCGTTTGGTCTTGTCATTCTTCTTCTTGTTCTTGGACTCGGGCACGTACCCAATCCCTTCCTTAGCCACAACTCCCTTTTGGTTGGTCAAGAGGTCGTTGAGGTTCTTCTTGCCTTGTATGCAAGATGCAAGACCTTTCTCAAGTTGCACCTTTAGCTTAGCGTTCTCCTCAACAAGATGCACATGCTCACAACACGGGTTAGTAGCATTTGCATTATCAATTAACATCATACGAGGAAAAGTGGCTTTTTCCTTGGTTAGCTTTACTTGAGTTGATCATGAGACTCTTTGAGGCTAGCATGAGCACCCGTCAAGACCTTGTGAGCCTTGTCAAGTAGATCAAACTCCTCTTTGAGTCTACCAAGATCAACCTCAAGTTCGGCCTTCTCGGATTTTAGCACACGAGAAACAATGAGAACATGATCAAAATCTTTCTTTAACTTAGCATGATCAATGTTGTGTGACTCCTCAATAGCCAGACAAAGACCACACTCTTCCTCAAGAGCATTGGAAAGATCCGAGATCTCATCGGCATAGTCACGAGTATGCCCTTCCATCTTAGAGATGGTATCTTCGTGAGCCTCGATCATGTCATTGGCTTCACCAAGTTGTTCCAAGAGAGCAACAAAGTGCTTCTTGGATTTACCCTTAAGTTTTCCCATAAAGGCATCAAACTCATTCACCTCCACATTAGCTCCCTCATGTTCATCAATGCTATCCGTTGAAGAAGGATGATTAATGATGGTAGTTTTGATGTTGGAGGTTACCTTGTTGGTGGCTTTAGCCATGAGGCACTTGGCGGTGATGCTCTCATTGGGTGAGTCGAAGAGAGACACTCGTGGAGTCGTCGCAATGGCAAAAGAGGCCATGGCAACCGACTCACCATCTTCATCATCGTCATCATCCTCATTGTACTCTTCTTGTACCACCAATGCCTTGGGTGGAGTCTTCTTGGTGAAGTTGTTCTTGTTAGGGAACGACTTGGCCTTGTCCTTTCGGATGAGCTTGCCACCACTGTCTTCCCTCTTCTCATACGGGCACTCCGCAACAAAATGACTCACATTACCACAATTGTAGCAAGTCCTTACACGTTGCTTGCTCTTCGTGCCACTTGAGTTGTTTTTGTTAAAGTTTGGCCTTGAGTTTTTCTTGCTCCAAAATTGCCTTGAAGCAAGTGCCATGTGTTCATGATATGCATACTTTGTATCTTCGGGGTTGCTCTCCTCTTCTATCTCTTCTTCTTCTTCAACGCAGAGCTTGGCCTTCAATGCAAGGTTGGGCTTCTTTGCCCTTTGAGAACGAAGCACCGCATTGTCGGCGGTCTTGTCCAAAATGTTCATGGCCACAAACTCATCCAACACTTCGCTTGAGGTCGAAGTGTGGAAGTCCGGCCTTTGACGAATGACGGAGGACATGGCCTTGTGGTAGGGCATCATTGCCTTGAGGAATTTGCGCTTGATCCAATTGTCATCTGTGTCCATGCTCCCGTGATCTTGGAGTGAGACCGCGAGTTTGGTTACTCTCCGATAAAGCTCACGAGGTTCTTCATCTTCTTTCATTGCAAACTCATCGGCCTCATCTTGCACCACTTCATAGTTGGAGCGTTGAATGCTTGCGCTTCCCCCATAGAGAGAGATAACACAAAGCCATGCGTCTTTGGCCAAGGCGAAGGGCCGAAGATGAGGTAGATCTTCGGGTGGAATTGCATCTTGAATGATGAAGAGAGCATTCTCATTGAATTGATTATCCGCGGCTTCTCGAGGAGTGAAGTTGCTTGGATCATGCGGATAGAAACCTTCTTCAATGATTCTCCAAAGATTAGTGTTCACATGATTTAAATGACGTTTAAAGCGGTAAACCCAAGAATCAAAGTCCTCATTTTTCACAATCTTAGGGGGAGGACCGGCATGATTCAAATGAGTGGAAGGAACCGGTCCACCATAAACAAGTGGTGGTTCCACATGAGCAAAGATGCCGGTGCCATTCTTACCACTAGAAGAAGGAGCCTTTTCGCTACTAGCTTCCCCCTTATCGGAGGTAGCATCCGTCACCTTGTCGGTGGGACTACCCACTTTCAATGGTGCGGTGGATAGTTTAAGCCCTTCAAGGAATTTAGTAAACATGCTTTCAACCTCGGTCGTCATGGAGGTTTTCAATGTCTCCAAGGCCACATTAAACTCCGCACGAGAGACCGAGGTTCCCCCATCGCCCGTAGACGAGATCGGATTCACACCGGAGTGTTCCTCCACACCGTCTACGGTATCAACCATACTTTTCGGACGGTAAAGTCCTTAATAAAAAGACGAGGCTCTGATACCAATTGAAAGGATTGATATGGTTGACTGGGAGGGGGGTGAATAGGCAACTAACAATTTTAAACTTTTCTTTACCAAATTAAACTTTGCATCAAAGTAGGTTATCTAGATGTGCAACTAGGTGAGCAACCTATATGATGCAATAACAACAAACAAGCAAGAGAAGTAACACTAAAGAGCTTGCACAAGTAAAGGTAAGAAATAACCAAGAGTGGATCCTGTTGGGGATCGCAGCAGAAATTAAAAAAATTCTACGCATCACCAAGATCAATCTATGGAGTAACTAGCAACAAGAGGGGAGTGCATCTTCATACCCTTGAAGATCGCGAGTCGGAAGCGTTGCAAGAATGCGGTTGGAGGAGTCGTACACGTAGCGATTCAGATCACGGCCGAATCCGATCTAAGCACCGAACAACGGCGCCTCCGCGTTCAACACACGTGCAACCCGGTGATGTCTCCCGCACCTTGATCCAGCAAGGAGGAGGGAGAGGTTGAGGAATAAGGCTCCAACAGCAGCACGACGGCATGGTGGTGATGGAGTGGCACTTCTCCGGCAGGGCTTCGCCAAGCTCACGCGGAGGAGGAGAGGGGCTGGGGAGGGGAGGGGCTGCGCCTTGGATGTGGTGCTGCAGCCCTCCCCTCGCCCCTCTATTTATAGGGAGAAGGGGAAAGGGGGCGGGCCCCTCTAGATGAGATCTAGAGGGGGGGCGGCGGCCAAGGGGGAGGGGGCTTGCCCACCAAGCAAGGGGGGGCGCCCCCCTTTAGGGTTCCCCCCAAACCCTAGGCGCATGGGCCCTAGGGGGGAATGGCGCCCAGCCCACTAGGGGCTGGTTCCCTTCCACCTACAGCCCATAAGGCCCTCCGGGGCAGGTGGACCCTCCCGGTGGACCCCCGGAACCCCTCCGGTGGTCCCGGTATAATACCGGTATACCCCCGAATATTTCCGGTGACCGTATGATGACTTCCCATATATAAATCTTCACCTCCGGACTATTCCGGAACTCCTCGTGACGTCCGGATCTCATCCGGGACTCCGAACATCATTCGGTAATCACATACAAATCTTCCTAATAACCCTAGCGTCATCGAACCTTAAGTGTGTAGACCCTACGGGTTCGGGAACCATGCAGACATGACCGAGACAACTCTCTGGCCAATAACCAACAGCGGGATCTGGATACCCATGTTGGCTCCCACATGTTCACGAAGATCTTATCGGATGAACCACGATGTTGAGGATTCAAGCAATCTCGTATACAATTCCCTTTGTCAATCGGTACATTACTTGCCCGAGATTCGATCATCAGTATCCCAATACCTCGTTCAATCTCGTTACCGGCAAGTCACTTTACTCGTTGCGTAACACATCATCCCGTGACCAACCCTTAGTCACATTGAGCTCATTACGATGATGTCTTACCGAGTGGGCCCAGAGATTGTAGGAAATATGCCCTAGAGGCAATAATAAATTAGTTATTATTATATTTCCTTGTTCATGATAATCGTTTATTATCCATGCTAGAATTGTATTGATAGGAAACTCAGATACATGTGTGGGTACATAGACAACACCATGTCCCTAGTAAGCCTCTAGTTGACTAGCTCGTTGATCAATAGATGGTTACGGTTTCCCGACCATGGACATTGGATGTCATTGATAACGGGATCACATCATTGGGAGAATGATGTGATGGACAAGACCCAATCCTAAGCCTAGCACAAGATCATGTAGTTCGTATGCTAAAGCTTTTCTAATGTCAAGTATCATTTCCTTAGACCATGAGATTGTGCAACTCCCGGATACCGTAGGAGTGCTTTGGGTGTGCCAAACGTCACAACGTAACTGGGTGGCTATAAAGGTACATTACAGGTATCTCGGAAAGTGTCTGTTGGGTTGGCACGAATCGAGACTGGGATTTGTCACTCCGTGTAAACGGAGAGGTATCTCTGGGCCCACTCGGTAGGACATCATCATAATGTGCACAATGTGATCAAGGAGTTGATCACGGGATGATGTGTTACGAAACGAGTAAAGAGACTTGCCGGTAACGAGATTGAACAAGGTATCGGGATACCGACGATCGAATCTCGGGCAAGTATCGTACCGCTAGACAAAGGGAATTGTATACGGGATTGATTAAGTCCTTGACATCGTGGTTCATCCGATGAGATCATCGTGGAACATGTGGGAGCCAACATGGGTATCTAGATCCCGCTGTTGGTTATTGACCGGAGAGTCATCTCGGTCATGTCTGCATGTCTCCCGAACCCGTAGGGTCTACACACTTAAGGTTCGATGACGCTAGGGTTATAGAGATATTAGTATGCGGTAACCTGAAAGTTGTTCAGAGTCCCGGATGAGATCCCGGACGTCACGAGGAGTTCCAGAATGGTCCGGAGGTAAAGATTTATATATAGGAAGTGCTATTTCGGCCATCGGGACAAGTTTCGGGGTCACCGGTATTGTACCGGGACCACCGGAAGGGTCCCAGGGGTCCACCGGGTGGGGCCACCTGCCCCGGGGGGCCACATGGGCTGTAGGGGGTGCGCCTTGGCCTATATGGGCCAAGGGCACCAGCCCCAAGAGGCCCATGCGCCAAGAGAAGAGGGAAAGGAAGAGTCCTAAAGGGGGAAGGCACCTCCGAGGTGCCTTGGGGAGGTGGGACTCCTCCCTGGCCGCACCCTTCCTTGGAGGAAGGGCCAAGGCTGCGCCTCCCCCCTCTCCCTTGGCCCTATATATAGTGGGGGGAAGGGAGGGCAGCCAAACCTAAGCCCTGGCGCCTCCCTCTCCCTCCCATGACACTTCTCCCTCCTCCCGCAGCGCTTGGCGAAGCCCTGTTGGAATCCCGCTACTTCCACCACCACGCCGTCGTGCTGCTGGATCTCCATCAACCTCTCCTTCCTCCTTGCTGGATCAAGAAGGAGGAGACGTCGCTGCTCCGTACGTGTGTTGAACGCGGAGGTGCCGCCCGTTCGGCGCTAGGATCATCGGTGATTTGGATCACGACGAGTACGACTCCATCAACCCCGTTCTCTTGAACGCTTCCGCGCGCGATCTACAAGGGTATGTAGATCCACTCCTCCCTCGTTTCTAGATGACTCCATAGATTGATCTTGGTGACACGTAGGAAAATTTTGAATTTATGCTACGTTCCCCAACAGTGGCATCATGAGCTAGGTCTATGCGTAGTTACTATGCACGAGTAGAACACGAAGTAGTTGTGGGCGTTGATTTTGTTCAATATGCTTAACGTTACTAGACCAATCTTGATTCGGCGGCATCGTGGGATGAAGCGTCCTGGACCAACCTTACACGTACGCTTACGTGAGACCCGTTCCACCGACTGACATGCACTAGTTGCATAAGGTGGCTGGCGGGTGTCTGTCTCTCCCACTTTAGTCGGATCAGATTCGATGAAAAGGGTCCTTATGAAGGGTAAATAGCAATTGGCATATCACGTTGTGGTCATTGCGTAGGTAAGAAACGTTCTTGCTAGAAACCCATAGCAGCCACATAAAACATGCAAACAACAATCAGAGGACGTCTAACTTGTTTTTGCAGGGTATGCTATGTGATGTGATATGGCCAAAAGGATGTGATGAATGATATATGTGATGTATGAGATTGATCATGTTCTTGTAATAGGAATCACGACTTGCATGTCGATGAGTATGACAACCGGCAGGAGCCATAGGAGTTGTCTTAATTTATTGTATGACCTGCGTGTCATTGAACAACGCCATGTAATTACTTTACTTTATTGCTAACCGGTAGCCATAGTAGTAGAAGTAATAGTTGGCGAGCAACTTCATGGAGACACGATGATGGAGATCATGGTGTCATGCCGGTGACAAGATGATCATGGAGCCCCAAGATGGAGATCAAAGGAGCTATATGATATTGGCCATATCATGTCACTATTATTTGATTGCATGTGATGTTTATCATGTTTATGCATCTTATTTGCTTAGAACGACGGTAGTAAATAAGATGATCCCTCATTGAAATTTCAAGAAAGTGTTCCCCCTAACTGTGCACCGTTGCGAAAGTTCGTCGTTTCGAAGCACCACGTGATGATCGGGTGTGATAGATTCTTACGTTCACATACAACGGGTGTAAGACAGATTTACACACGCGAAACACTTAGGTTGACTTGACGAGCCTAGCATGTACAGACATGGCCTCAAACACAAGAGACCGAAAGGTCGAGCATGAGTCGTATGGTAGATACGATCAACATGAAGATGTTCACCGATGTGACTAGTCCGTCTCACGTGATGATCGGACACGGCCTAGTTGACTCGGATCATGTAATCACTTAGATGACTAGAGGGATGTCTATCTGAGTGGGAGTTCATAAGATGAACTTAATTATCCTGAACATAGTCAAAAGTTCGCAAATTATGTCGTAGCTCGCGCTTCAGTTCTACTGTTTAGATATGTTCCTAGAGAAAATTAGTTGAAAGTTGATAGTAGCAATATGCGGACTAGGTCCGTAAACTGAGGATTGTCCTCATTGCTTCATAGAAGGCTTATGTCCTTAATGCACCGCTCAATGTGCTGAACCTCGAACGTGTCTGTGGATGTTGCGAACATCTGACATACACATTTTGATAACTACGTGATAGTTCAGTTAAATGGTTTAGAGTTGAGGCACCAAAGACGTTTTTTTGAAACGTCGCAAAACATATGAGATGTTTTGAGGACTGAAATTGGGATTTCAGGCTCGTGCCCACGTCAAGAGGTATAAGACCTCCGACGATTTTCTTAGCCTGCAAACTAAGGAGAAAAGCTCAATTGTTGAGCTTGTGCTCAGATTGTCTGAGTACAACAATCATTTGAATCAAGTGGGAGTTGATCTTCCAGATGAGATAGTAGAGTTCTCCGAAGTCATTACCACCAAGCTGCTAGAGCTTCGTGATGAACTATAATATATCAGGGACATATATGATGATCCTTGAGATATTGCGATGTTTGACACCACAAAAGTAGAAATCAAGAAGGAGCATCAATTGTTGATGGTTGGTGAAACCACTAGTTTCAAGAAGGGCAAGGGCAAGAAGGGATACTTCATGAAACGGCAAATCAGCTGCTGCTCTAGTGAAGAAACCCAAGGTTGAACCCAAACCCGAGACTAAGTGCTTCTGTAATAAGGGGAACCAGCCACTGGAGCAGAATTACCCTAGACACTTGGTAGATGAGAAGGCTGGCAAGGTCGATAGAAGTATGTTGGATATACATTGTGTTGATGTGTACTTTACTAGTACTCCTAGTAGCACCAGGGTATTAGATACCGGTTTGGTTGCTAAGTGTTAGTAACTCGAAATAAAAGCTACGGAATAAACGGAGACTAGCTAAAGGTGAGCTGACGATATGTGTTGGAAGTGTTTCCAATGTTGATATGATCAAGCATCGCACGCTCCCTCTACCATCGAGATTGGTGTTTGCATTGAGCATAGACATGATTGGATTATGTCTATCGCAATACGATTATTCATTTAAGGAGAATAACGGTTACTCTGTTTATTTGAATAATACCTTCAATAGTCTTGCACCTAAAATGAATGGTTCATTGAATCTCGATCATAGTGATACACATGTTCATGCCAAAAGATAGTAATGATAGTACCACCTACTTGTGGCACTGCCACGTAAGTCATATCGGTATAAAACGCATGAAGAAGCTCCATGTTGATGGATCTTTGGGCTTACTCATTTTTTGAAAAGTTTGAGACATGCGAACCATGTCTATTGGTGTATATGCATGAAGAAACTCCATGCAAATGGACCGTTCGGACTCGCTTGATTTTGAATCACTTGAGACATGCAAATCATACCACATGGGCAAGATGACTGAAAGCCTCGTTTTCAGTAAAATGGAACTAGAAAGCAACTTGTTGGAAGTAATACATTTTGATGTGTGCAGTCCAATGAGTGCTGAGGCGTGTAGTGGATATCGTTATGTTCTTACTTCACAGATGATTTGAGTAGATGTTGAGTACATTTGCTTGATGAATCACGAGTCTGAATTATTGAAAGGTTCAGGTAATTTCAGGGTGAAGTTGAAAGATCGTCGTGACAAGAGGATAAAAGATCTATGATATGATCATAGAGATGAATATCTTAATTACGAGTTTGGCACAGAATTAAGACATTGTGGAAATTGTTTCACAACTAATACAGCCTGGAACACCATAGTGTGATGGTGTCTGAACATCATAACTGCACCCTATTGGATATGATGCATACCATGATGTCTCTTATCGAATTACCACGATAGTTTATGGGTTAGGCATTAGAGACAACCACATTCACTTTAAATAGGGCACCACGTAATTCCGATGAGATGACACCGTATGAACTATGGTTTAGAGAAACCTAAGCTGTCATTTCTTAAAAGTTTGGGGCTGCAACGCTTATGTGAAAAGTTTCAGGCTGATAAGCTCGAACCCAAAGCGGATAAATGCATCTTCATAGGACACCCAAAACAGTTGGGTATACCTCATGTCTCAGATCCGAAAGCAATAAGGGATTGTTTCTAGAATCGGGTCCTTTCTTGAGGAAAAGTTTCTCTTGAAAGAATTGAGTGGGAGGGTGGTGGAGACTTGATGAGGTTATTGAACCGTCTCTTCACAGGAAGTTGTTCCTGTGGCACCTACACCAATTGAAGTGGAAGCTTATGATAGTGATCATGAAACTTCAGATCAAGTCACTACCAAATCTTGTGGGATGACAAGGATGCGTACTACTTCAGAGTGGTAAGTAATCCTATCTTGGAAGTCATGTTGCTAGACAACAATGAACCTACGAGCTATGGAGAAGCGATGGTGGGCCCGGATTCCGATAAATGGCTCGAGGCCATAAAATCCGAGAGAGGATCCATGTATGAAAACAAAGTGTAGACTTTGGCAGAACAGTTCGATGGTCGTAAGGCTGTTGAGTGCAGATGGATTTTAAAAGGAAGACGGACAATGATGGTAAGTATCACCATCAAGAAAGCTCGACTTGTCGTTAAGATGTTTTCCGACAAGTTCAAGGAGTTGACTACGGTGAGACTTTCTCACTCGTAGCGATGCTAAGAGTCTGTTGGAATTATATTAGCAATTACTGCATCATTTATGAAATCTTGCAGATAGGATATCCAAACATTGTTTCCTCGACGATTTTTTGAGGAAAGGTTGTATGTGATACAACTGGAAGGTTTTGTCAATCCTGAAATATGCTAATAAGTATGCAAAGCTCCAGCAATCCTTCTGAGGACTGGAGTAAGCATCTCGGAGTTGGAATGTATGCTTTGATGAGATGATCAAAGATTTTGGGTGTATACAAAGTTTATGAGAAACTTGTATTTCCAAAGAAGTGAGTGGGAGCACTATAGAATTTATGATGAATATATGTTGTTGACATATTGTTGATCGGAAATGATGTAGAATTTCTAGAAAGCATGCAGAGTTTATTTGAAAAGTGTTTTTAATGGAAAGCCTGGATTAAGCTACTTGAACATTGAGCATCAAGATCTATAAGGATAGATCAAAACGCTTAATAGTACTTTCAAATGAGCACATACCTTGACATGATCTTGAAGGTGTTCAAGATGGATCAGTCAAAGAAGGAGTTCTTGCCTGAGTTGTAAGGTATGAAGTTAAGACTTAAAGCTCGACCACGGCAAAATAGAGAGAAAGGACGAAGGTCGTCCCCTATGCTTAAGACGTAGGCTCTACAGTATGCTATGCTGTGTACCGCACCTTAAGTGTGCCTTGCCATGAGTCAGTCAAGGGGTACAAGAGTGATCCAAGAATGGATCACAGGACAGCGGTCAAAGTTATCCTTAGTAACTAGTGGACTAAGGAATTTTCTCGATTATGGACGTGGTAAAAGAGTTCGTCGTAAAGGGTTACGTAGATGCAATCTTAACACCTATCCGGATAGCTCTGAGTAGAGATACCGAATACGTATAATGGAGCAACAATTTGGAATAGCTCCAAGTAGAACAGTTATTTGGAATAGCTCCAAATGTAGCGTAGTAGTTGCATCTACAAGATGACATAGAAATTTGTGAAGTACATACGGATCTAGATGTTGCAGACCCGTTGACTAAAACCTCTCTCACAAGCAACATGATCAAACCCAGAACTCTTTGAGTGCTAATCACATAGTGATGTGAACTAGATTATTGACTCTAGTAAACTCTTTCGGTGTTAGTCACATGGGGATGTGACCTTGAGTGTTAATCACATATCGATGTGAACTAGATTATTGACTCTAGTGCAAGTGGGAGACTGTTGGAAATATGCCCTAGAGGCAATAATAAATTAGTTCTTATTATATTTCCTTGTTCATGATAATCGTTTATTATCCATGCTAGAATTGTATTGATAGGAAACTCAGATACATGTGTGGATACATACACAACACCATGTCCCTAGTAAGCCTCTAGTTGACTAGCTCGTTGATCAATAGATGGTTACGGTTTCCTGACCATGGACATTGGATGTCGTTGATAACGGGATCACATCATTAGGAGAATGATGTGATGGACAAGACCCAATCCTAAGCATAGCACTAGATCGTGTAGTTCGTATGCTAAAGCTTTTCTAATGTCAAGTATCATTTCCTTGGACCATGAGATTGTGTAACTCCGGATACCATAGGAGTTCTTTGGGTGTGCCAAACGTCACAACGTAACTGGGTGGCTATAAAGGTACACTAGGGTATCCCCGGAAGTGTCTGTTGGGTTGGCACGAATCGAGACTGGGATTTGTCACTCCGTGTGACGGAGAGGTATCTCTGGGCCCACTCGGTAGGACATCATCATAATGTGCACAATGTGACCAAGGAGTTGATCACGGGATGATGTGTTACGGAACGAGTAAAGAGACTTGCCGGTAACGAGATTGAACAAGGTATCGGGATACCGGCGATCGAATCTCGGGCAAGTGCAATACCGCTAGACAAAGGGAATTGTATACGGGATTGATTAAGTCTTTGACATCGTGGTTCATCCGATAAGATCATCGTGGAACATGTGAGAGCCAACATGGGTATCCAGATCCCGCTGTTGGTTATTGACCGGAGAACGTCTCGGTCATGTCTGCATGTCTCCCGAACCCGTAGGGTCTACACACTTAAGGTTCGATGACGCTAGGGTTGTAAAGGAAGTTTGTATGTGGTTATCGAATGTTGTTCGGAGTCCCGGATGAGATCCCGGACGTCACGAGGAGTTCCGGAATGGTCTGGAGGTAAAGATTTATATATGGGAAGTCCTGTTTTGGTCACCGGAAAAGTTTCGGGGTTTATCGGTAATGTACCGGGACCATCGGAGGGGTCCAGGGGTCCACCGGGGGGGCCATGGGACCCAGAAGCATACATGGGCCAAGTGTGAGAAGGAACCAGCCCCTAGGTGGGCTAGGGCGCCTCCCACCATGGCCCATGCGCCTAGAAGGGGAGAGGGGGCATACCCTAAGGGCAGATGGGCCCTAAGGCCCATACTCCCTGCGCCTCCCTCTCCTCCCCCCTTGTGGCCGCCACCCATAGATGGGTTTGGGGCTGCCGCCCCTCTAGGGGTGGGAACCCTAGATGGGGCGCACCCTCCTCCCCTTCCCCTATATATATGAGGCCTAGGGGCTGCCCAATACACGCGATCTGATCTCTGCCTGTTGGTGCAGCCCTCCCTCTCTTTCTCCTCATATCCCGTGGTGCTTGGCGAAGCCCTGCAGGATTGCCACGCTCCTCCATCACCACCACGCCGTTGTGCTGCTGCTGGATGGAGTCTTCCTCAACCTCTCCCTCTCTCCTTGCTGGATCAAGGCATGGGAGACGTCACCGGGCTGTACGTGTGTTGAACACGGAGGTGCCATCCGTTCAGCACAAGGATCATCGGTGATTTGGATCACGACGAGTATGACTCCATCAACCCCGTTCTCTTGAACGCTTCCGCATAGCGATCTACAAGGGTATGTAGATGCACTCTCCTTCCGCTCGTTGCTAGTCTCTCCATAGATAGATCTTGGTGACACGTAGGAAAATTTTGAATTTCTGCTACGTTCCCCAACATCCCGGGGGTCCACCGGGTGGGGCCACCTGCCCCGGGGGGCCACATGGGCTGTAGGGGGTGCGCCTTGGCCTATATGGGCCAAGGGCACCAGCCCCAAGAGGCCCGTGCGCCAAGAGAAGAGGAAAAGGAAGAGTCCTAAGGGGGGGAGGCACCTCCGAGGTGCCTTGGGGAGGAGGGACTCCTCCCTGGCCGCACCCTTCCTTGGAGGAAGGGCCAAGGCTGCGCCTCCCCCCTCTCCCTTGGCCCTATATATAGTGGGGGGAAGGGAGGGCAACCATACCTAAGCCCTGGCGCCTCCCTCTCCCTCCCATGACACATCTCCCTCCTCCCGCAGCGCTTGGCGAAGCCCTGTTGGAATCCCGCTACTTCCACCATCACGCCGTCGTGCTGTTGGATCTCCATCAACCTCTCCTCCCCCCTTGCTGGATCAAGACGGAGGAGACGTCACTGCTCTGTACGTGTGTTGAACGCGGAGGTGCCGTCCGTTCGGCGCTAGGATCATCGGTGATTTGGATCACGACGAGTACGACTCCATCAACCCCGTTCTCTTGAACGCTTCCGTGCGCAATCTACAAGGGTATGTAGATCCACTCCTCCCTCGTTGCTAGATGACTCCATAGATAGATCTTGGTGACACGTAGGAAAATTTTGAATTTATGCTACGTTCCCCAACAGCATGTTCGCCGGGGTGCGGCGTTTGGTGGCGGTGAGTATTGGCCGGGGTGAAAACCTGTTCCATGTACGGACGGACCGGCGGCGGCGAAGCTCATTCCCTTCTTGAAGGCGTCGTCGCGGCCTTCATTGCCCATCGTGTTGCTCTACGGGAAACTCTGACCCTCGGGTCGGACGGTGGCGGCGCTCCGGTGTCGTATCCTTCTTGAATGCACCGCCTTGGAGCCCACGGTTCGTCATATGCGGCTTCATCTCTTCGCGGTGGCGTGTTCATGGTCGAGGAACCGGCTGCTCTTGTAGTGCTTGGGGTGGTGTTGCTGCGCTCAGCGCCTAGTATTTTGACTTCGGTGTGTGCGTGTGTTGTGGTGGCGTGCGTTTGTATCGGGTTGTTCTTAGTCGTTGCTTTATATATAAAGCGGGGTGAAAGCCTTTTTCGGTAATTTCGACTTGACGGTTCTTCACATTCTTCCCCTCGCATACCACACAAGTTTGAAAAGGGATAAAAAAATCTTTTTCGAGATCTAAAACGCCATAGCTCCCCTAACAAACCTCACGGGTAGGAAAAAATGGTAAAAAGAAACTTTGTTCAGATCTAAAACGCAGGAGCTCCCCTCACACACCTAAGAGCATCTCTAGTAGACTCCGTAAAAGGACCGAACCCGTATAATTCCGGAGAGTATATGGGTTCTACCCGTTTTTCTGGCCAGAATAGACATCGTATCACGGGCCTGTCCTGTAAAAAATTTACCGTGGTCCAGAAAAACTCCCTCTCCACCGCTATATATGCGGTTTCACCGCTCGGATACGGGTCAAACCCTCCTACTCCGCCCCAATTTCTCATCGCTGGCGAGCCTTAAAAAGCCGTGGATGGCTACGAGGATGACGCGAAGTGCCGCCGCCGCCGCAGGCATGCAAGCGGGGCGTGCGGAGGTGGCTCAACCACGGGAGCCGGCCGTCGGCGGCGTTTGAATGCCACGAGCTCGTGGTCCGCCGCCACGCCTCCCCCGGCTCCTTTGCCGCGGGGAGCTCGTCCGCAGGCGCCTCGAGCTCGCGGCTCACTCCAGTCAAGAGAGAGCCGGAGGAGCTCGGGCTGCTCGCCATCAAGCTCGAGGCCGCCGCACCGCCGCGTCAAGGAGTTATCGGCCCCGAGGACTACCTCCCCCCGGGGCAGGAGGAGCACCTAGAGCGCATCATCATGGAGCGCTCAGCGAGGGAGGAGGAGGAGGTGGCTGACACACTCCGCCGCTATGAGCTCGACTACGAGCGGATCTTCCTCGAGCAGGGCATCGCGGCGTCGCTGGCGCACGCATTCAAGGAGGCGGACCTGCGCATCATGAAGGCCGAGCAAGCCAAGGTCTTCATCGACTTCGACTCCGACAAGGACTGGGCTCCTCTGGCTCCTCCACCGCGTCGCCGCCGCCATGAGCCCGTTGATTTTTGTAGTGTAGGCTCGGGTACGCTACACGGCCCGCAGATTCCCACCCCCTAGTAGTACAATGTAGATGAACTATGTATGATCAGTGTAGTATGATGACGAACTATGTATGATCAATGTCGCTGCAAGTTTCTCCCGCGAATGCTTTTTTAAAATTTTATAGTTTCATATACGGGGTCTGATCTGTAGCGCACGAATTTGCCCCGCAAATCCGATTTGCAGCGAACTGTAAACAAGTTTTGCGGGTCGGCATTATACAGAGTCCGCTAGAGATGCTCTAACCAGTTGGAGACGGTCTTATTCGTAGCTCACCTTTCATATTTAAGTCGAGGGTTCTTCACATACATTGGTCTCCTCACTAAATGGAATGGGTAAAAAACAAACAAAAAAAGATTTCCGAGATCTAAACCACCCACATATCAAATAAAACAAATCAAGTCATATATGATCAGCTTTTAAGAGATTTATCTCAACACCTTGTATCGTTCAGCCGTATGACTTTATTTATAAAGTTTAGTGAAAGCCTATTTTGAGCGGATGTTCTTCGTAGACTCTGTTCGGCGGCGAATTTCAGAGTGGCAGCTTTCCTATCAAATCAATCTGTTCAATCACTCCCATGCCAATTCTCTTGATCAAGCCAAGCCTATGGTGGGATGAGATGAAGAGATTTTACCACCGATAAATGAAGCAGATGGATTTTGTTGTCAGTGGTCGCGAGAGCTAAATCTAACCAGCCCATTAGCTAGGATTCGCTCACTGTTAGGTTCGCTCAACGCAAGTCTGCTTTTCTTTTAAAAAAAATCTATTTTTTTCTGTTGTTTTTTTCCTTGATTCTTTTTTTCCACCGGTTTTCTTCTTTTATTTGTTTTCTTCTGGTTTTTCTTTTTTCTTCGTTATTAGTTTTGTTGTCTCTGTTTTTCAATAGTTTTCCCTTTCTTTTTTCCTTCATTTTTCCCTTGATTTTCTTTGTTTCTTCTTGGTTTCACTGCTTTTTCTTTTCATTCTTTTTTTTTCTTTGGGTTTCTTTGCCTCTTTCTTCCATTTTCAATGATTCACTTCAGGTTTATTTATTTCTTGTTCTTCTTAATTGGGTTTTTACTATCTTTTTGAAGTGTGTTTGTTTAATTGGTTTTCATCATTTTCTTCGGTTTTGGAACCTTTTTGTCTATCTTTTTTTTCTATGTGTTTTTTGTATCGTTTTTTTCTTGGTTGTCTATGTAAATTTTTATTGTACATGCGAAATATTATTATTGTACATCTTACACATTTTGAAAAAAATAATTAATAATTTTTTTAATAATTGTTCTTATGTCTACAGTTTTCATATACATAAAGAACATGTTTAACATTTTGTAATGCAAGATTAGAATTATTAAATACACTGCTTACCATCTCTTTCAAATACATGTTTGATGTCTACTTTTTTCATAAACATTGTGCATTTTTCACATAGGCCTGAAACTTTTATTTAATATACGTTTCACTTTTTCGAAATAGATTGTGTACATTTTTTATAACGTCTCATAAATTTTTATGAAATGTGTGAAAATATTAAGATGTCAAAAATATTTATTTTTCATCGTATCAACATTTTTAAAATACATGTTAAACATTTATTTATATATGTTTAGCCAGTACTCTGTTGACGGTATAGCAAAGAAATCTCTGAGTTCCAGAATCTTTGAGCATTGGGATAATAAAATCCAGACTTTATTTCCCACTATATTTTAAACGGTGTTATTTTCCCTTTCCTTTTTTAGAGCTTTTAGTTCTTTTCATATTCTGATTGTTAGTTTTTTATTAATTTTAGTTATCCTTTTTTATTACCCTTTTCTTCATTCTGGTGAACATGTTTTCTATTTCGTGATCATTTTCCTAAATGTTTAAAATTTAATAAAGTTGTGAACATGTTTATGAAATCATTAACATTTTTCAAATTCAGAAACATTTTTCACTAATTTTCAACATTTATTTAATTCTATTTTTTGGAATTCAAAAACATTTTTTACAAATTAACATTTTTTTCGAAATTGTGAAATTCTCCTTGCTTTTCTACAAATTACCCAGCAATTATTTTGACATGGTGAACAATGTTTTTAAAATCGTGAAAATTTCTTGAATCCACAAACATTTTTTGAATCGTTGAACAGTTTATGAATTTTTTTAATAATATTTTAAATTTAAAAACATTTTTTAAGTAAACGGAAAATTTATATCGATGAGATTTTTTTCATCACGAACATATGGTCAAATTTAGGGTCATTTCGTGAATATGCGAACATTTTCTTCATACTCCTGAACATTATTTGGTATCCACTAGATTTTTATTTAATCGTGAGCATATTTAAAAATTGGAAATATTTGTTGTTAAATGATGAACATTTTTTAAATCCATGAACATCTGAGGATTTCTTCAACATTTCTTTCAAAATGCACATAGGTTCTAAATTTGTAACTTCTTTTGAAGTACTCAGTTATTTATAGAAGAAGTATGCAGACATAAAAAGCGGAGCAAAAAAATGAAGCATAAAAAGGGGAAAATGATATGAAAAAACAGGGGCCTTCCCATCACACCCCGCACATGTGCAGGCCCAATTGGGCGCGGGGGAGCAGGGGTCGCGTGCTGCTCCTCTTTCAAGTATGTAGAGCATCAAATAGGGAGAGCAACCTACTCAATGGTACCCTTTCTGGGAGCCCCGCCAGGTTCACTTTTGTTGCCTGAGAGCAAGCCAAAGTGATGCGTACAGTCATCGCCACTTGTCGCGTGCTAGACGCTCCCTCTGGATTTCGTTTTTCATTTTCCGGTACGCGTTTTCAGGTTTTCGATGGGTTCTCGGGCTTTTGGTTTAATCTTGGTTTTTCCTCGGTTTTGGAGAAAAAAATTACGCTTTTTTTCAGGCACATATTTGCTTCCACAAGAAGCACAATTGTGCATCCTGAAAAGTGAAAAACAATCATGATTTTTTTTTGGGTGAATCTTTTTTTTGGGTCTCCTGGAGGCACATACTTGCTTACTAGAGAAGCATAGCGCTTCCCCTGGAGGCACATATATGTTTCCACGAGTCATGCTTCTCTAGAAAGGGGCAAAATTAAATTCAAGAAAAAATATGTGCGAATATTTTGTGTGCTTCCACGAGAAGCACAAATTTGCTTCTCGTCAAGACACATATTTGCTTCCGTGAGAATAATTGCGCTTCTTGAGAAAGGAAAAAATTACAAGTTTATCTTGCATGAAGTTTTGTGTGCTTTCACGAGAAACACGAATTTCCTATTCATGGAAGAACATATTTGCTTCCGTGTGCTTGTCAGGAAAGAAAATAATAACAATTTTTTCTTTCGTGATTTGAAGCTGTGCTTCTCGGAAAGGGAAAAAATTTGCGAACTTTTTTTGTGCGAAATGTTTTCTTCCACGGTAAGCACAAATTTACTCTCGTGCGAAGTACAACTTTGCATCACGGAAAAGGAAAAAAATCATGATTTTTTAACGAGAAGTACATATTTTCTCCTCCTAGAGGTACAAATTTATTTTCATGAGCTATGCTTCTGGTGAAAGGGAAAAATTCACGAAAAAATTGCATGAAGTTTTTTGTGCTTCCATGAGAAGCACAAATTTTGCTTCCGCCAGAAGCAGAACTGTGCTACCCGAGAAAGGGAAAATAATATGATTTTTGGCCTGATTTTTATGTGCTTTCAAGCACATATTTGTTAATCGTGGGGGCACATATTTGCTTCCGCGAGCACTGCAGTTGTGCTTCTCGAAAAAGAGGAAAAATAATACTATATATTTTTGCTTCATTGAGAAGCATTGATTTGCTTCTCGTGGAGGCAAAAATTTGGTTCTGCGTATTGTGCTTCTTGGGAAGAGAAAAAATTGATGATTATTTTTTTCCTCAAGAAGCACGGGTTTTTTTTCGTGAGCTGTGATTCTCAGAAAGGGAAATAAACCGTTAATTATTTTGTGCTTCTACATGAAGCACACCTGGAGGCACATAGTTGTGTCCTCGAGAAGTATAGTTGTGATTATCGGAAAGTGAAAAGAAAACCACGAATCATTTCTTTTTGCGTGAATATTGTGCTCTTTCACGAGAATCACAGATTTGCATCTTGTGGAGCCACAAATCTTTGCTTCTCGAAAAGGGGAAAACCATCGTTACGGCTCTGGGTGTTTTCCTGAAACAAAACTTCGTCGAAACCTCTTATTAAGGGATCTAATTGTCAAGATCTTGACGCGAGAAATCAATTGTGAAAATGGTTCGTGATTTGGACGTACAGTTCAAGTGATAAAACGTTTTGAGAAAATAAATCTACGACGCACCACTTGTTAGCCTTTAAGGATGTAGGAGTGATCTTTACAAACGATACCCATAAGCTAGTGAGTTTCGCCAAATAGAAGTTCTTATACACCAACCTCAATCCGCACGAATCGCGTGCCACCACTGGGATGTCGGCCGTGGTACAGTCCTAGCTCCCACATATGAACGGAAGCAACCAGAAGCATGTTTTTGCAGCAACACGTACGGAGCAAGAACTGATTGCCGGTGGTCACAGCCTCGCATCAAAGTGCAAAAGGGTTTAAGGAGCTAGACAGATTTAGGGCCACACTAAAGAAGATTGATGTGGACCACACCAAAATCGATTGATTCCCCTAAAAAGTAAAGTAAAGAAGATCGATGCCATACTCGAAAGAAAAGCAAAGGGAGGATACATATTTTTTCTTGAAATATACAGAAAACTGCATGTAATCAACTTAAAAAAAACTGCATGTGATCAATTAAACAAGAACAAAACAACAGGGTAATGTCTCGTTTCTAATAAAAATGGGGCTGGGGAAAACCCCTTTCTTCAGTTAAGACATAGGCACCACTAATGAGGGCCAACAGCCTACACCCTTTGGCATACACCCCAAAACAGAAGTTACACAAAGCTACAAAACGTATACAAGGGCAGCCAGAGAAACGTCAGTGGAGGCACCTAAACCAGAAACTAATCTCGTCCTTAATCTTGTTGATGAAAGCATCAACCGCAGTGAAAATCATTTCTTTGGAAAAAGCAAACAATTTTATGTTTACCCTCCATCGTGGCAACTGATGATGGGTTCTTGAGCTCGGGAGTGAAATCACACGGATCTACCATTCGTTAGCTGGATTTGGCAACGTCATCAGTCGTGTCCCTAAAGACATGTAAGTTCACATGCACGGTTGCCCTCCATGGACGCAAAGCATATATATTGGCACTCAAACCTTGTGATTTACACGACCATCACATGCATATTTATATATGGGTTCAGCACAGCAAGACTGCATATGTTCCATGTGTCGCTGTTTTTTATCCACCTTCCTGAAATGAGGGATCTGAGAAATTTTGAAGATGCTGCAAGGGAAAATCAGATGGAAACACTAAGGTAACATGACACAATTTCTTATATCCATTTTGTTTTCATGTACACTCTGGTCTATGTAGAGTTGATGATGTGCATCATTTCTACTTATTGCACATGAGTTATGTGATGTACTTGTGTGTTAATTGTGACTTCTTAGCCGAGCACAAACATATTAGGGCCCTCGACATTAAATATAGACAGTCCACCCGTGTTTCGCGAGAATAAATATTGTTCACAACGGGTCACTAAGTTACAGAAGTGTCTTACATATATAAACTCAAACCTTGTGTAATCACCCGATTTCAGTATATTTTCAATAGGTGTAGTTGGTTATTATTTTTTGAATTTATGGTTCCATGAGACCTAATTCATCTATTTGTTCTATACTTTTAGCACCCTTTATACTTGTAAGGTAATATCGAATTTTATTGTCAAATTGCCCCAGCCAACTCGAAAATTGTACGTCTTCTTCAGGATGCGTGTAATAATGCACTCCCTTGGTCCCAAAATAAGTGTCACTGATTTAGTACAAAATTAATACAACTTTGTAGTAGTACATACGGAGCAAAATGAGTGAATCTACTCTCTAAAATATGTCTTGCTATATGCATCCGTATGTAGTCCATATAGAAATCTCTAAAAAAAAGACTTATATTTAAAAACGGAGAGAGTACTAATTAAGCGACACTTATGGGGGGTGGAGGGAGTATTATATTACTGTAATGATGTTAATAGAAGCCTCCATTTCCCTGCTAAAAAAGAAGAAGCTTCCATTATCTTCGGTATAAGACGCTAGAAATGTCCATGTTAATCAAAGGAGAACGAGGACGAGAACGACAACGTATTTGGTGGGTGGGTGGGGGTACGTAGCAACTACACGATATTTGCGCGGCAAGTGACGATAGCGACTAATTATTCTTCCCTCTGCGTTTGCATGTGACGTGGTCAATTCTCCACAGCCTGGCGTCTGTGGGATATCTTTGGAATGAATGGGAAATCCACTGCCTGATACTCGCGAGCTTGGCCTTGCAAGTCCTCCTCTTCTTCACAGCAGGCTTGCGGAAGCGCAGCATGTCGGGGGTCCTCAGCACCGTCCTTTGGCTAGCCTACCTGTCGTCCGACTACGTGGCCATCTTCGTCCTCGGCCATCTCGCCGTCCACGCGAGCGGGTTGCAGCATGAGCTCCTCCTCTTCTGGGCGCCGTTCCTGCTCGTCCACCTGGGTGGGCAGGACACCATCACCGCCCTCTCCGTGCAGGACAACGAGCTGTGGACGCGCCACCTCCTGGGCTTCGTCTCCCAGGTGGCAGTGGCCGGCTACGTCGTTTCCAAGTCATCTTGGCCGGACAAGCAGCTGCTGGCTGCCACCGTGCTCGTCTTCCTCAATGGAAGCTTCAAGTACGCTGGCCGCACCTACTGCCTTTACTCAGCCAGGCCAGCAAATCTCAGGGTTGATAACCTGCGTATTTTGTCAAATACGCTACTAAAGCTGAAGTTAGCAGCCGAACAACTAGAAGGTCCATCGAACCCTGATAGCTATAGGGGAACGTCAAGAAATGATGCCCTAGAGTTGTTGGGTGCCAAATTTGATTTGATGCTTGGTAAGAGGAACGAGATGAGTTCATTTCTGACCGACGAAGATGCCACGGAAATCATGTCAGCGGATGCTCCCCTCAATGAGACAGAGAGTGTTTTAGTTGCGGATGATCTCCCAACCTTGCTAGGGAAGTTTGAGTCAACTCCGGGCCCCCGCGGGCCCTATGAGTATGTGGGCGGGAAGCTGACAAAATGTTATGAGAGGTTCTACACAAAAAGACCACTTTTAGATTTCTGCGAGGCAGGTGTCCTTATTATTTTTATGGACCATAGAGGCTTTATTTTTCCAAATTGGTATTATTGGATGAGCATTCTCTGGCTGATAGCTACCCTGTTCCAGTATCTTTCCACCCCGATTGCCTTGGTGCTATTCATCCTGTCTGAGAAGGGGCATCAAGTCCATAGTAGAACCGATGTCATTGTGTCCTACATACTGCTCGTAGGAGCCATAATCCTAGACGTGTCCTCTGCCTCCATATCCATTCTTTCCTCTGCGAGGTCCAATTTTTATCGAGGTAGGAATAGGATTAACAATGCCATCCTGCCTGTAGCCAACTACATTCAGCCAGCATGGAGCAGAAAACAGTGGGCCGAAAAGCTAGCGCAATACAGCATGGTAAAGCGGTATACCTTGGAAGATACTGTGTGGCAACGGATCCACAAGTGTTTGGCAGCTTGGGGTGTGGAACTATGGGATCCAAGTCTGACACACACACAGGTCACTGAAGATCTCAAGGGGTTTGTCCTTAACAATTTGATACTATTTGGAATCAGCAGACAATACAATTTTGCCAATTTCCGTGGCCAGTTAGCGCTTCAAAAGTGGAGGCACAACGGTCCAGGCACAGCAGGTCTGTATTATAGCATCAATGGTGTGAAGGATTTCCCCACGAGTGTCCTCATCTGGCACGTTGCAACAGACATTTGCTACTACTCTGGAAACAGCAGCACCACCAGCATCGATTCGGACAAATCCAAGAAGAAGCAAATGAGCAGAGAGCTGTCAAATTATATATTGTACCTTGTATTCAAGTGTGGCGTGATGCTTACTAGCAACTCCCAGCTTGTTTATACCAAAGTTCATGATGAAATGGAGAAAATTCTTGCAGATCAGCAGCCACAGATGGTTAATCTGGGGGAAAAGGAAGCTGCCATGAAGGTGTTTGAAGGCACAAAAGATGAACATCCAACCTCAACGGTGAATGAGAAGCAGAAACAGTCAGTCGACGCAGATAATGCTAGCTCCAGTCATCTAAAGAAACTCCTGAACAGCACTGCAGAAGCTATTTATTCTCCAGTCCTGCCTCATGCATCTAAGGTGGCCCAGGAGCTCATGGGTATTGATGAAGAAGCTAACCGCTGGGATCTCATCGCCGCAGTGTGGTCGGAGATGCTTTACTACACCGCGCCTCGCTGCGGAGGTGCTTTCCATTACCAGCATCTCAACACAGGTGGGGAGTTCATCACACATGTCCTCCTCCTCATGCGTTCTCTAGGCCCTTTTCTACCAGGACATGACAGTTCAACTCCTTGAGCCATCCCATTGTCTACAATTGGTGTGTCAGGTTATCGAATGATTGTTGATCTGGTCATCACTAGGTATCAATAACTGCTGCAAGAAAAAAGAAGTTTGTACTAATAAGTTCCGAAATTCCATTTGCTCTAGTAGAATGGAAATGACAAGGAACAATTGTCTGATGTGATTGTGTGATGTCAAAGTTATGATTATTTGTCTACTATGCACTACTGGAAATTTCGTATACGCCGGGTGTCAGGGTCTTTGCCGAGAGCCAAAACACGGGCACTCGGCAAAGTAAGAGACACCAGCGTGACACTCGGCAAAAGGAGAATCCCGGCAAACACATGATACTGTCGAGAGTAGCCCTAGGCAAAAAGGCAACACTCGGCAAAGGCACTATTTGCCGAGAGCCAAGCAGTGCTGCACGGCAACGTACTGCCACGTGGCACATCCGGCGCCAGTTAACGGCACGGCCACGGTTTGACTTCTTTACCGAGAGCAGCTCCTGGAAACGTAACGGTTGCCTATTTGGTTCCACCTTGCCTACCTCTTTACATTGTCCAATAGTCCAACAATTTAATTAAACTTCAGTGTTCATAATTAAGAATATCTATTAATTTTATGATCCAACCATACCTGTACCGAGAGTGCCTCTCGGTAACGCCACATTTGCTGAGAGTAGCTCTCAGTAAAGATAAGGTTACCATCAAACTTTAGTCCCACCTCGCCTAGAGACAAGCAACATAACCTGTTTATATAGTGGGATAGTCCAAATGCAGTAAGCTGCGGTATTCATAACACTCTTGTTAAGGAGATGGACCATCACTTTGAATGTTCACCTGTTTCGGACAGAAAAGATTCAAAGTGATAGGCCATCTTCTTAATGGTGGATGCCGGTGTTTTTTTATTAAATCAACTATTATTATTTTTTAGAAATTTATTGCAGGTTTGTGCAGGAAGTGTGGGTCTTGTTGCTCCGTTGGCCTCAAAATTTATTGCAGATCTACAAGGTGGCACATGAAATGCAGACCATAAGCGGCATGGCAAATCTTTGTGATGTCTTTGCGCCATGCCTAGGCCACGTGCTGACGAGGGAGGAGCATGCCCTTCCACCGGGTTACCGGAAGTACCTCGCAAAAAAAATTGTACTAAGCTCAAGACACTTATTTTGGAACGGAGGGAGTATTTTTTTAGCAGAAAGGAAGCCAACAAACATCATCAGCCCAGAAAAATTGTTGCGGTGTGGTAGGCAGGCACATTGCGGGTGTTACAAGAGCAGCTTATTGCATTTCACCCGTACTACTTGGCGACAGAAAAATTATTATTTGTTTGTTGTACGTTTGTTTCTCGCCCGGTCTCTCAAAGGCCTAATTAAACTCACAACCAACCAGGTTCAGCAAATCAAAAAAAGCTGAATGCATGCTGGGGTTGATGTACCAGAAGTTGTTGCCAAAGAAATGGCTGAGAAAACCGGGATTTGTCAAAAAAAAAAACTGTACAAGTGGATTGTTCAGTTTCGAGATCGGTTGAGAACCGGAAGTATCAGCCGACATGCCATTAAAAAATACAAGTGAGAAACGAAGGGTAAAACTGATTCGAAGTTATAAAGCATGAATTCTTTCACAACATTTAATCTCTTCAAACAAGGACCGCAATAACTGGCGAACGTTCGCTGGGACGGATGACATTTGCGAACGTTTTTGCTGGCAGCTTCTGTAGATTTGCATGGCATTTCTTCAGAACAACATGACATTTTCTCCAGTGAAGACAATTTTATTCTAAAAACTGCCACCATCTGATCTCGCCTCACAGCTAAAACTGTCAGCTCGTTTGCCACCCTCTCCCAGGGAACGTATAACATTTCCATCGAACAAAGATACTGCAGAAAGGAGGATTTTCAGCTCACATAAACCAGAGCAAGCAACAAACAAGCTAGATCAAAACCGGAACTCAGATCAATCAACGTATTGTGCCCATCAACAAGTGCAAAATTGTTTCCAAAAAGAGGGTCCAGAATTGACATTGAGAGGAAACTTTATGTGCTAGGAGATAAGAAATGTAAGCATGCTCCAACCCCAACATGGAGATGAGAAACTCGAACCTGCGCTGGAGCGATCCCTTCGACTTCCTCAGCGAAATCCCTTCGACACAACAACACTCATCTTCGGCATCAGTCAACCTGAGTCTTCTTCAGGTATTCCATTTTGGAAGCAATATTTTTCTCACCAAGGAATGTGAGAATCTGCGCAAACAAACACCCTCCCAAGATGCATTTTAATGCAATCCAGAATGGCCTATTCTCACTCACTTCATTCCAAGTGTTCATTACAATTTACAAACTCATGGTTTCTTCTCTACTAAATGATAATTGATCATTAACATATCAGCTGCATTCATGAATCAAACTAAGTTTCATCAAGCACTAGCAAGGAGCATACATGAGAAAAATGTAGCAAAAGGAAGGAAAATCCATGGACCGGCCCCATTGTCTCCACATCGTACGTACTACGAGATCACCCCGCATCTAACAGAGTGGACAACTAACATCCAGTTAGGCCAAGAACCCCGAAATAAGAATTACCATTCAAAGGAAACTTTGTGATGACATGGACATGTCAGTGCCCATGATTCTAATTACTCGTTTCATCAAGAGTTAGTAACGACCGTACCAGCATCTAACAGATCGGATAATCAACATCCAGTTCGATAAAATACACCGAAATGAGAATTACCAGCTTCTTAGAGAATGAAAACTTTGTCGCACCATACACAGTTTACTCGATTTTCATAGCACACTCTTGGTTCATGTAAATCTGAAATTAGTTGACACTTCAAATTTTGGCAGCCCTCAAAATTTTGCTCCATCAGTAGACATTGTCGCCACTTGAGCATGCAGGTTGTCCAGCAGGAAATTAAGGTGATTCATATATACTTAATTTGTGGGCAGATTCAATAGAGAAGATGCCATTTGGGGGTCAAGGAAAATCTTCAATATTGAATCTGCACAATCAGTTGGGCTTCCTCCACTCAATTAGGCCACTCGCAGAACTCGGGGAATGTTTTATTACCTTATTTGCACAATGCAAAATTGTAGCGGTTAGTTTTGACTGTCACTAAAGCGCAGTAAAACCAAAAAAATATGTAGCTCTGTGACATAAGGATCTATGACAACAATTATAATCACCTACAGCAGATGTCCCTAGATGGTATCTGGCTGTCACAAACATGCACAAAAGGGCAATTATTTATATTCTCGCCTATATAAATGCAGTCTGTAATAATCTTCAGCTATGGGATCCCTACTGTGATGCGCATTCTGTTTTGAAACTAGGGTTTCCTCTGGTTTTTAGGGGCAGGCAGCCCAACCTTGATCCCTACTGTAATACAAAACCAGAGTTTGCAACCAATGGCAGAAGAATGCATTATGGCACTTGAGCAGGGACATATGGATAGTTTCACGGGACATTATGGCACTTGAGCAGGGACATATGGATAGTTTCCATCAGGTCTCTCTTGTAAGAAATGAGATAGTAACAAACATTGTAGGTGCTTCACGGTACTTAAACTGCCAATGGATGGCTGACTGAATGTACATCTGAAACAAAAATAAATAAACTGATACAAAGAGAAATGGCACTATCGTACACACATATTTCCCAAAATATGAGAGCAATGTGGTCTCTACATTCTATTTTATTTGGAGACAAATCGATCAGCATAGAAGGCAAGCTGCTTATAAATCTAAGAGTGGCTAACGGAAGCTATAAAAGAAAGACCGTCCCTATTCTGCACCTTCCCTTGACAAATGTGATACCACAGCTACACATATGGTTAGACCAAATGGTATTTTTATGTTAGATTTGCCTAATTAAAAAACAGATAGCACAATCTTGTTAATGCATTTTCAAAGATCAATACCCTGTTCTTGGTTCATGCAAATATGAATCTCGCGGGCAATTCTCCTCTGCAAGCGGTCGCGTAGTCTTCAGCAAGGTGTGGTGCAGCTTTCTTGTGAGGACATATGCACTTCTCCAGGAATTCCATCTCGGTCCATTTAAAAACTGTACAGTAGCTTGAGTCGCGCTTGAGCAATCCATTTTCCTTGAGGAACTTCATAACATAGTACCGGGGTCTGAGCCGGCCCTCCAGGCTGTAGGTGAGCAATGACGGCTGACGAGCAATGTAGGACGGTTTCAACCCCACCTCAGAGATGAGGAACACGGACCGGCGCTGCAGCATGTCCTTTGACCTCCTCAGCACAAACGGACCCTTGGACACAGCAATGCGCACCTCGGCATCCGACCATCCAAACGTCTTGTTCAAGTATTCCATTTTGGCGGCGATCTTCTCCTCGCTGACGAACGCAACATCCCGCATAGCTTCCCCGAACATTCCAGAGCCGCGAGGCACACCTAAAGCTTCAGCGCTGGCCACCATCGCCCGGATTCACTCCACGTTGGCGGTGAGCATCCTTGGCATAGAGACGGCTAGCTTGCCAATATCGCAAGCACCTCGCGTGCACTCCTGCAGTAACCCGACATTCCGCTTGACCACCACTGCCGTCGAGGTTACACGAGAGGAGTTGTTGGTTACCTTTGAACGCCCGGAGGAATCCCTCGAAGGAGCCCAAGAGGCGGATGTAGTAGTGCACCTTGGAGACGACGGATTTGCTGCGGAAGTGGTTGCTGGCAGCGAGCGGGACGAGTCGCGCGATCTCAGACGACGAGAGTCCGAGGCCGGTGAGCCCGCCGACGATCGGGGACAGGGTTCTCTCCACGCCGGCGCAGAGGAACTTGGGGTCCCTGGCCACTAGGGCCGCGACGTCGGAGATGGGGATGCCGAGGTCGGCGAGGAAGGCGAGGACGGCGTCGGGCTTGGATGGGGACCTCAGGTGGGAGAGCTTGGCGGAGGCCTTGAGGGCCTGGGCTCGGGTGAGACCGCAGGTGTCGACCAGGTACGCCTCGACGGCGAATCCGGTGTGTGGGGAAACGGCGGGCGCGGCGGTGGTGGCGGAGAGGAGACGGCGGAAGGTGGAGCCGTGAGAGGTGGTGGAAGAGGAGAACAGGTGCGCGAGGACGCAGCTCCGGAGGCGGAGCATGGCGGAGGGGACGGTGTGGCGGCGCCGGCGGCGAGGGGATTGGGGAACGAGCGCCGGCGGGGGAGGGGATTGGAGAATGGAACGAGTGCCGGCGGCGGGTCAAGTGGGCTTTAGCCCAATATGTGAGTGAAGCCCAGCTTTCGGCGCCACGCCCGTCCATTCTCACTAAAAAATATAGCTTTCTCTCTCTCTAAAAAAAACTAAAAAATATAGTAGCTTCTGTTAACGACATTTATTTTCTATCTAAATTTGATTTCTTTTTTTTTTGTGGGTGATTCTAAATTTGATTTCAACTTGAATTTCTTACATGACAAATCTACTACAGTGCGTTTGTAAAACAAAATTCTCATGGTGAACCGAACAATTATCCGGTTATAGAAGCATGAGAGCAGATAATTTAAAGCCAATTCAGACCATTGAAAGAGATCTCTCCTTACAAGTATGAGCCACATACTTACACACAACCGGCATATTTTAGCGTAAGTACTAACTTTAACTTCTATCTTGTGGATGGCCGTCAAGTGTAAGCTCAGTTTGTACTTATGTACTATACTCCCGCAGTCCTTTTCCCATTCAAATTATGGAGCACGTGCTAATTGATATATCACTGACCTCACTTTACTCACTCGGTCTTTGTATTCATGTATAATAAACTATACGACTTGGTTGGATCAGTACTATTATTTATTTTCATTTTTATATCTTAGCTAAAAATATCACTCGAGCGGCAAAGTCTGCAACCTTCAGTACTGACAGTTTTTGGGCGAAGTCTAGCAAAAATCCTATATTGTCCATGTTGATTAGTTTTTTTTCCTTCCCTTATGCATGTTGAAAATATCACTCGAGCTGCAAAGTCTGCAACCTCCACTATATTGTCCATGTTGATTTTTTTTCTTTACCTTATGCATGTTGAAAATATCACTCAAGCGGCAAAGTCTGCAACCTTCGGTATTGACAGTTTTTCGGCGAAGTCTAGCAAAAATCCTATATTGTCCATGTTGATTAGTTTTTTTCCCTTCCCTTATGCATGTTGCTTGAAAGCTTCATTATTTTTTTTTGCAAGGAGCTTGAAAGCTTCATCACGTGTCTTTTTTAAACACACATACATACACGTCTTCTGTCCTATCTTTGTAAAACGCTGCATCCTTTTCATATGTCTGAGCCGTACAACTCTAGGTAATCAGAAGTGTCTCGATCACGTACAACACATCTTCTGTCCTTAGTACACGGTCAACCAAAGGCAACTTTTTAATATAGACCTTTTAGTAGAATCACACGTGAGTTAAACCAAAGACGTGTTGGTTCCAAAAAAAAACAGACGTGTTGTACGTCACATGTCAAACTATTTGTTCATGGTAATATTTGTACGTAGCGCTGCATCTTTCAAATCTGAGCCATTAATCTTTAAAATTTACGGTCAAGATAATTTAATCTGTGTGGACTAACGTGATGGCTTGTTTGACTTCTATCTTAAGTATATAATAGATAGATTTTCTTTTTTAAATGTATCAACGAACAATTTTTTGTTGGTCATGAATACAAATTCATGACGTGTGCACTATGACTTATTCTCAGTTACTGCCACTCCAAGAGGATGACACTAGTCCCAACAACACAATTGGCAACTAGAATATAGTTTCGACGGTTGGACTACTGTTCAAGAGTCGTAAAAACTCAACGATATGTTTTGGCGACTATAATGAAGGTAGTACTTATGGAAAGCTTAGGCATGGAGTGTTTACTTTTAGTCCAAATCCTTCTTTTGCCTATCTAATTGGAAATGTTTCTGGCGATTTGAGATAGAAGTTCATTTCCTTTCTTAGTTTGTGGGAATATAAGAGGCATAGGCTAAATTATGATAGCAGAAATTGTGAAGGATGAAGATGTTCTGTGTAAAACAGTCCCCTCATAACTATGGTCCTTCCATCTTATTAAAATGTTACGGTTTGGACTTCCAAATTTCATGCCTATCGCTCTTAGATTATCTTTTCTTGCAAATGAGTGAGTTTGTATCTCAGAACGTTCCATTCTCTTTAATTACACCTCCAACCAAGCATGCTATAGAAGAAAGTACCAAGTCTTCATAACTTGTTTTAGAAGTTGCTACTTGGCATGCATTAATGGAACACAAGCATAACTGCAGCTCTATAAATTGCTACACCCCTTCCAGTTTAGAGGGCTATCTCAAAAAATAGAAATTTCCTATTTGTAAGGTTCATTATCTTAGGAATACGCAGCTATAGCTAGAATCAACCAATGCATGAAAGATTGAGAGGGTCATGTATGTTGCATTAATATGTTGTATAGAAATTAAGTAGGTCCTGCTTGATTGATGTGTTTTGCAAGATGAGTCTAAAACACGGGAATTCCGGAATGCTAGCAGAGAGCAACAATTGAAGTTATTTTTCTTCTGAGTGATGCATCATGCATGTCAAGCATGGAAGCAAACTGAACCTAGTGAGCATATCTAGCTCATTGATATCATGCTACGTATGGCCTTTTGACCTCTCAATGCATGTTGGGCAAGCTAGCTAGGATTGAGAGGCAACCGAAAGAGAAGGCACACTATTGTTATGGAAATAACCTCATTGGTTTGCTAGTAAATTAGTAGGACGATAAAAAAATGGTTTTGTCAACAAGCCCAATGCCATATTTAGTTTGTCCACTTTCATCTTCATTATTTGCAAGGACAACCGCTTCCCACACTAACGTTGCCAACCTCATCTAGGTGATCAACAACTAAAGGATTTTAGTGTCTTCAAAGAAAATGAAAGCAAAATGCTGGCAGGTTTTCTTTTATTTACGACTTATAGAGTGAACAACCAACCAGTTTTATAACTAATTGCATTGTTTTCAGTGTGGTCCTTCAACCCTGAAGCAATCACATTTACTTCCCTAGATTTTTACATAGATAACCCTCCAAACAAAATTTAATATGCAATCGAGCCCATGGTTATAAGAGATCGTTGGAGGGGAGTGGGGGTGCATACGCCAGTGGTAGGTCTTGCTGGATCTGGGACATCGAGGGTCTCCACGACAAGATGGGCACGACGCAATTTGCAAGCTCCAGCCATATATAGCACGAAGGATGTGCCTCCCTGGCATCCTATCTGTTGAATGCAAACCCTATGTTTTTATCCCTCGAATGAACACACTTTGGATGGTTGGACTATTGTTCAAGCGTCATAAAAACTCAACAAATATGTTTAGCAACTATAAGGAAGTGGAATATGCGTTATAGAAAGATTATAAATTGAATGTGTCATTTTAGTCCAAATCCTCTATTTCATATGTAATTGCAATTGTATCTGGGGATCCCAGAGAGAAATTTCTTCCCATGTTCGGTTGTGTGAATAAATGAGGGATTGGCTAAGAGCATCTCTAAGGCTAATTTCAGACCCCATTTCTTCGTTGACGTGTCCGGACATGTACGTGGATAGCAAAGGGTTGAGCCACATTTGTCCTACACTCCCATGTATCCTCCAACTATCACAAATTGTTGGAACACGTGCATATAATTGGGTGAGAGAGAGAGAGAGAGAGGTTCAGAGCTAAGAAGGCTAACCCCATTTTTTCCCACATATGAGGGCTGGCTGGGGGAAGCCCGAACAAATTGGGCATGTTTGGGGAGAGGCTTGTTGGACAAAAAATTTTGTGTGAGACACTTTTCGGGCAGACATATGGAGTATTATCTATTTTGTATTTTTCCACATGTGTTGCCATTATATATGATCATTGGCTTATAGAGGATATATACAATCTGAATATGTCTAAAGGCCATGTCTAAATACATGTGGACAAATACAAAATAGATCCTACTGCCTCCCTTCCGGTTAATAGGGCTCAATTTACAAATCTCACCAACCAAGGTAGATGATGAGTGGTGGAATATTTTTTGTAGTTTGGAAAAGTACACAATTAACGCACTTGTTTTTCCTCAAAAAAGTATGTTTAACAATGTGTTGATTGCAATGCATGCATGCATGCATGGACAATAAATGACCAAGAAGCTTTACATGCATTGGTGAGTTTTATCATATTACTTGCATGTAAAGATTTGATACACATTGAAATGTGAACATGTGATGGGAAGTAGTACAAATGAGACTTATAAAACGGAAAAACTGAAATTTTGAGATGGGCCCTATAAACTGAAAGAGAGGGAGTATTTGTATAACTAACCATGTAAATACACAAACTTACGTTGAAACAAAAGGTGTTTGATTGTCTCGTTGTGAACAAAAAATTACACTTATTGCTTCCATACCAGTTGTGGTGGGAAAGTTTGTGCTTTGTCAGTACAATGCCTCTCCGAAGATATCACACGAAACTATTTACTTTCGGTGGTATCTTCAATTTCCAAATCATATTGTTAATGCCTTGTGGAATCTTTGAGTGTGGAAACGATGGGTACATATGTCAAAGGTGAAGAACCCATTAGTATTAGACTCCAACAAAACATAGCATGTCCTTGTGTCAGGCTAACCGAATACAAACCGGATAGGAGATGTTGCCAAGACACAAAAGGGAACAACCAAATCCCGCACGTCTAAAGGTGATATCCGGTGGGGCAAAGCCGAGAACTTGCGCAAGCGTATCATTCTTATGCATATAGTACGTTACAAGGCAGGAAATTGTTCTCGAAGAGTGGTGCTGTCCAATCACTTGTCCATCCAGAACGGATCTCAGAGTCGTCCTTTATTTAAAAAATATTTGAAGTGGACATGACGTGTTATTCGCCGCCATGAGGCCTGCCGAGAAATGTGAATCACCAAGAGTTTTTTAGTGATGCAACATGCATGGCAACAATGGAGCGGAAGGGAACCCGGTGATCATGCTCTGGCATAGCCATTTTACCTCTCCATGCATGTTGGAGGTGACTCGCTAGGACTGAGAGGCAAACGAAAGTCAAGGCGCACGTCAATTACCTCCAAGTTAGTGACTCTGTATCTCGAAACGCAAAAACTTAAATTCTTTTGCTTTAATCACCTCCAACCAAACTAGCTATAGACATTGGGAAATTATTGGTACATGTGCATTAACGAAGCATGAGAAACAGTACATCTCAATAAATTACAAACGACGAAGTTGCTTTGAGAAAGCTACCAAAGAGCAACTATAGATTTATTTGAGTGATGCATCAGGAATCACAAATCTTGGACTGAACATGCTGAACTTGAACATAGCTAGCTCATTGCTCACTGTCATGGCCTTTTGGTTTGTTCATGCTTGTTGTAGCTAACTAGCTAGGATTAGGATTGAGAGGCAACTGGAAGCGAATGCGCACTTTGATAACATAGGTGACATCATAGACCGGCTGGTCAATCGGTAACATGACAAGAAGAGGTTCTTTCAGCTAGCGGATTTGTCCACATCCCTATCTTTCCTTTGCAGGGCCCACCGCTTCTCACGCTGACCAACACACCACATGTTTCCATCAGCCAAGTGATCAACAACCAGCTCATGGCCAGCCAACTTAACATGAACTCTAGATCCCTGTAATCCGCAATGAGCTGAGACCTATTGTAGAAACATGTGGCACGGGCTAATCAGCAAGGACCATCTCCTCCTTCACTAGGTTCCCAAGAGAAAACTGTTTGATACATGTACACAACACTTCTGCTTATGCCTTTGTGGAGCAGGTTCCCCGTGTGTCAGACCATTGCGAACGTGCCAAATAAACCGAAGAGTCTTCAGCAGCGTCACATGCTCCATCTTTGGCGAATTCATAACATTGTGACACCATTGTTCATTTTAATGAAAAATGTATGAGACCACGAGCATTTTTTATCTGGAAAAGCATTGTCACTCAGATGATGCAGAGACCATATGATACCCTGCTCCTAGTGCTTGATGTTGCTCTGTAGAGAAAACATCTATATGGACTGGAATTTAGAATTTTAATGGGTTCTTCTTATCATGACTTTCTTACATGTTAGTATGTGGATGATACCAGTTGCTTATAGTACGCCCTCCGGTCATTTTCATTCTGCGTATTAGGTTTGTATCAAGTCAAAATTTCCAAAGTTTGACCAAATTTATATTGAAATATCATCATATATAATATCAAATATATGTACTATGAAACTACATTTCATAACGAATCTAACAATATAGATTTGGCATTTTGAATGTTGATACTTTTTTCTATAAGTATAGTCAAAGTAGAGGTACTTTGACTTTAAACGAAACTTATATGCAGAATAAAATGAACCGGAGAGAGTTCATACTTTCTCGGAATTCCAGATCAAATATACCCAAAACATTGTATGTAAAGAGATGCATGCAACAATTACACATAGACATGTGGAGCTCTGCACGCATGTGGCGCTAATATACTAGCTGCATTGTATGTAGTTGCAGCCGACTCAAGAAACCAGGCCCATGTGTTGTACTCCCTCTGTTCCCAAATATTTGTCTTTCTAGACATTTCAAATGGACTACAACATATGGATGTATGTAGACATATTTTAGAGTGTAGATTCACTCATTTTGCTTCTACATTTTGCTTCGTATGTAGTCCATTTGAAATGTCCAGAAAGACAAATGTTTGGGAATGGAGGGAGTAGTAGTAAAGAAGTTTGATTGGTCCCAACTACCGCTACTACAGCTTACTAGTTAGTTGATGCTCATATATATGCACAAAATCAAATCGAGCAGGAGGCAGATAACTTCCGGTGGGAGTGGGATTCAAGTTGCAAGACCATGCGTATATGCCTGTTATCTCTAGTTCTTAATTAAATCCATCAATCGAGTTGACTGTTAATAATTGCTTATACTAACGTCAAAGAGGCCATCCTTTGCAATGAAGTGGGTGGTTCTATCACATTATGTTTATTGAATTATTAGGGCTTGGGAGGCATGAAGGATTTAGGGCAGATCAACATATGATAAGATCAGACACATATGGGTTTGCTAGTACTATGCATTGTCAAACATATATAAGTCGTTTGTCTCCTCGATGGTTACAATGTCGGTCGGCCCACGTCGAAGTCATCTGTGACGTGGATGGTTACACTATCAGACATCCTACACAACACCCGTCTCCATGTACACAAGATGCAAAAGTGGCGTGCAGACACGAGCTCAAAGGTGGTGTGCAGACAAGCTCAACAGCTGTGTACTTATGAGCTTGACAGTTTTTAGGGTGCTCTTGTACCTTCCTTGTGATTAGTAGGAGTAACATCTCTATTTGGCACTTTTTGTGGAAGGGTAGTTTAGAAAATTACAGTTGTAATGTACGGGTGGAATTTTACTCGATCTACTTCCCTGAGTCACCCTAGATTGCTGGCACACTGCTGCCGATCATGCACACGCCGCTATAGCCTTCTCGACTACGCATATCCGGAGCACCACAGCTCAGTTGAGAAACTCCTAATCTGCAACAGCTCCACTGGGTCCGCCTCACCTCTAGGGCTAGCCAATTCCCATCGAACAACAAGTACTCAACTCTCACGAGATCACAAGCTTGGTTTTTTTTAACTAGCTTCTTAAGATGCATACATAATAAAATCAAGTATTCATGTAATATTGGTTTGCAACTTCACACATGCAATAAGTTCGATTATGTACATATGACTTTGTAGAGCTCAACTGTCACGTCCTAATGCAATTGTCAGAAGAAAGCATTCCACATTCATTTCCCAGAGCTTAAACTACCAGCTTCTCGTAGTGTAATCCAGCTGCACAACGATTTTTTCAATGTTGTTCTTATTTACCCACTGCATGAGTAACCATATAACTTCATATGCTAATAGGGATCAAGTAAGAACTAGTTAGAGCATCTCTAACCAATCCATTATAATTTAGAGGAGCAAACAGCCGCGTATTATTTAGAGGAGTATATTTTCTCCCCTAAAAAAGTGTTCTTTCTAACTTAAATCCTTAAAAAAATTGAACATAAACTTGGTGCAATGTTTGTTCAAACAACTTCATCAAACTTGATTCAACCAGTTGCATAAAGTATTTTACATAGCTTAAATGAAATTTAAATTAGATTGCATAAAAACTTAAGAAAAAACTACTTGCTAGCACTCTCGTTCATCAACCTCTCCCGGTCCGATTCGGTCATGTGCTCCCACAATGCCACCACTGCCTTGCCCTATGATACATCTCCAAGGTATCTATAATTTTTTTTATTGTTTCATGCTACTATATTATCAATCTTGGGTATTTTATGTGCATTTTATGCTATTTTATATCATTTTTGGGACTAAACTATTAACCCAGTGCGCAGTGTCAGTTGTTGTTTTTTGCTTGCTTTTGGTTTTTAAGAAAATCAACATCAAACAAAGTCGAAACACGATTAAACTTTAGGGTGGTTTTTTCTAGACCAAAAGGGACCCTAGAAGCTTCGGGAGGAGACTAGAAGATATAAGAGAGAGCGACAAGCTCACAGGGCGCGGCCTAGGGGGTAGGCGTGCCCCTGAGCACATGGGCCCCTCGGAGTTCCATTTGATCTAACTTCGACTCTACAAATTCCCAAAAATTCCAAAAACACCAGAGGGGAGCCCGAAACACTTTTTCTACCACTGGAAGTCTCTGTTCTTCCATGATCCCATCTGGAGGACTTTTCCGGTACTCTACCGGGGGAAGAATCAATCACGGAGGGCTCCTTCATCAACCTTGCTACCTTCTGACAATGCGTGAGTAGTTCACCACAGACCTACGGGTCCATCGGTAGTAGTTAGATTGTTTAATCTCTCTCTTTGATCTTTAATATCATGTGTTCCTCGATCTTCTTTGAGTCCTATCTGATGTAATCTTCTTTCACGGTCTGTTTGTTGGGATCCGATGAATCGTGGATTCATGATCAGATTATTTATTGAAAGTAATTGAGTCTTTTCTAAACTTTATTATGCATGATTATTATAGCTTTCTATTTCTCTCCGATCTATCCGTTTAGTTTGGCCAACTAGACTGATTTTTCTTCGGTGGGAGAGGTGCTTTATAGTGGGTTCAATCTTGCAGTGCTCTATATCTCGGTGACAGAAAGGGACAAGACACATATTTGTATTGTTGTCATTAAGGATAAAATGATGGGGTCTATTCATATTAATTGAGTTTACTTTGTTTACATCATGTCATTTCACTTAAGGCGTTACTCTGTTTTTTATGAACTTAATACCATATATGCATGCTGGATAGCGGTCGATTGATGGAGTAATTGTAGTAGATGCAGGCAGGAGTCGGTCTATTTGTCACAGGCGTGATGCCTATATGTGTGATCAATGTCAACGAATCTGTCATAACTATGCGTTTTTCTATCAATCGTCGGTAATTTGTTTACCCACCATATGCTTTGCATTCAAGAGAGAAACCTCTAGTGAAAACTATGGCCCCTGGGTTTACCTTTATCATATATTAAAATCCAAAAATACCTTGCTGCAATTCATTATTTTTATTTTTTTTGCAATTTATTCTTCTACCTATATGAGATTTGATCCTTACATTAATGAGTACAAGGGGATTGTCGAACCACTTGCAACAGTGTTGGTGTAGGTATTTGGTTTTGTGTGCGCAGGTACTACTCACTAGTATTTGTGTGGTTCTTCTAATGGATTGATAATCTTGGTTCTTAACAGAGGTAAATACCTATCTCTACCGTACAACATCTCCTCTCATCTTCGGAGGTAAATCCAACGCAACTCACAAGTAGCATCCTGCTCCATCGCCACCATCGTCGCCATCTCCATTGCTAGCGGAGCCGGAGTCATCGCTGGAGCAAAGATAGATGCCCTTTGTCTCCTCGGACTTGTAGATCTCGTACAGACGGCACTCCTCGATGTGCTCCGGGTATAGGCCGCAGAGATCCGCTACGCCTTGCCGGCTTGCTCCGCCTCGAGGCGCTTGCGGGCCTCCTGGTCTTCCCCCATCTCCCATAAGGTGGCCACCTCGGGGTCGACGGGCGCTAACTGCAGTAGGCCATTGGGGAAGTTGCACTATGCGTTAGTGCCATGGAGGCACACTAACATTGTGTCATATTACTACACGGTCTGCACCGTCGAGATGAAATATCCAGTCCAAATCTTCTCATGTGTTTCGCGGTCGGTGATCTAACCGACCCACGTCCCCCACCGACACTGTCGCACGGCGAGGTATTTTTGTGCGGTGGCAACAGCGCTGGGAGGCCGGGCAAGCGGGAATCTCCACCGTGCGAGGAAGAAGATGTGTCGCGGCCATGGGTCGAGATTGCGCATGGCGGTACGGATCCACGCTTCTAATCGGCGGTGTGTAGCAGCGGCAGTTGGATCCGGCCATTTTTGGCGGTGGAGCGGCGCCTTAGTGGATGGGAGTGGGACCGAGGCACACCGGCGGGGCTTTCACAGAGGCGGAATGGAACAGGAGGAGAGTTGGGGTGTCGGGAATTTTACTCTATGAGTGGGCAGCCGAGTATATTTTAAGGGTCACGGCCGCCGTGGAAAAAATATTCTCCACTAACCGTTATTATAATTCGGTTAGGTGCACTTTAGAGGAGAAAATGTGAATTTATCCTCCTCTAACGCCTTTTATTGGGGATGAGTTAGAGAGGCCGATCAAAGACATGACAGGTATGACCGTATGTAAAGCAAAATAAAATTCAAGTCAGAACTGGAAGAATGCAGTATTGATACCTATAGGCCCTGGAATTTTAATTCCCTCAAACCAAACAAGCTATAGTGGGATGTGCCAAATCTTCATTATTGGTCAGCGTGCATTAACAAAACACTAGCAATAGTGTAGCTCTTTAAGTCACAAATGATGGATTTTCTATGAGAACCTAGCGAATAGCAACTATGGGAGTTGTTTTAGTGATGCATCATGCATGGCAGGCATAGTGCGAAATAGAACATTGTCAACATGGCCATGCGCTGGCAATGCCTTTTTAATTATCTCCCCATCCATGTTGGCGCTAGCTGAGTAAGAATGAGAGGCAACCAACATCTAAGGCGCACCCTAATGACTTCTGAATTAGTGAATTTATATCTTGAAATGTCTAAATTTTCAATCCCTTGCTCTAATCACCTCCAAGCAAACAAGTTAATGAAACATGGGAAAGCATCAAATCCTCGTGACTTCTTTGATAAATTATTGGTAGGTGTGTGTGACTTAATGAAACACAGGAAATAGTGCAGCTCTATAAATTACAAAATGATGGGGTTGCTCTGAGAAGCTACCAGAGAACAACTATATATTTCTTTGAGTGTTGCATCAGGCATCACAAGCATGAGTGAACCTGAACATAGCTACCTCACTGATCCTTCGCATGGCCTTTCGATCTCTTCATGCATACTGGAGCCAACTAGCTTGGATTTGGATCTGAAAACGAATGCGCACTGTGATTACATAGCTGACTTCATTGGCCCACCGGTCAATTAGTACGATGACCATCGAAGGTTCTGTGGGCTAGCGAATTACATGTTCTTTTTGTCCAGACCCCTCTCATTAAACCCATTAACCGCAAGATGTTAGTCATTTGCTGGGGGTATCAACGTCGGATTGAGCGGCCATCTCGACTTTGGCAGGAGGGCCTCATCTTGGCAGTTATCATGCGTTGATTTGTAGGTGAAGAAGACAAATAGTTTGGACGCACCTAGGGCCGAGCTGGCAAAATCCGGGGCCCTGCGCGAAACAAAAAAAATGGGGCCCTATCTGGCTAGAAAAAATGAACTATTGAGAAATTATAATGTATGTATATAAATAATCATACCTATTCAACTTCCGGTTGCATGATATTTATTTGAGAAACCTCATTCTATTAGTATTCTGTGAAATGAAATCTTCAATGATTCCTCATAATCAATCTTCTCCTTGTAATCAATCACTCTAATGATCTCTGCGAAAAGTTAATAAGGAAATAGGAATTAGGAGAATATGAGTAGATTTGGAGTACAAGCCAGCGGTATTCCTCTCTGACTCTCTATGAACCCGAGATCTCGAGAGGAATAATCGATGAATGCAAAGTTGTGAACCAATGGGACGTGGAGTATTTGAGCTCAGGCTCAAATGAGCCCGCACGAACAGTAAAATGAAACAAAAAATCAAAAAATTCTGAATTTTTTTTATGATGAACTTTGACAAAATTTCTAAGTGCTAGCAAATTTTCATCATGAGATCACATTCGAGGAATGCGTGACAAAAAAACAAAAACGATGTTCTGAAAATGCTACTTTCAAAGCATTTTGGAACACTGATTTTTTTTACCACGCCTTCCACGAATGTGATCTCATGATGAAAATTTACAGACACTTGGAACATTTGTCAAAGTATACCACAAAAAAATTCAGATTTTTTCTGATTTTTTTCACGAATTTACTGTTCATCCAGGCTCAAATGTGCTCCAGCTTATTGCAAAAAAAAAAAGAGCTCGAGCTCAAAAGGATACTTTCCGAACCAATGAGGATTTTACAAAATTTGCAATGCCAAAACTGTCATACTATACGTCTCCTCATTCTTCCTCTGCATGTGATGGCAGGAGCCAGGAGGATGCGCCGTGTCGCCCGCCTATGGAGTCTGGATGCGATCTATCAAGCAAACTGAACCGCCGTTCGGTTTCCGATCGAGCAGATCAGTTTTTTTAGGGAGATCGAGCAGGTCAGCTGAGCCTGGGGCTGGCGGCTGGCATCGAGAGCCATCGAGGAATCAAGCAGTGGCCTGGGGCGCTCGAGGGAGTCACGCGCCTGCGGGCAGCGGCCCAGCTCCATGCGCTCCCAACGCCTACCCCAGGAAAAATATATAAATAGGAATATATAAAATTTGGGGCCTCCAAATTTGTGGGCCCTGTGCGGGCTGCACACAGTTGGCACAACTATGGGCCCGGCCCGGGCCGCACCTACTAAAATATTGTTCGTCCAGACTCTCAAAGGATGGCTGAGGAGGGATGAATGTCAGGTTTTCTTTAGTAGCTCGAATGGGAATGGCTTCCATTAATGGCAGGTTTTTTAGTAGCCCATACCGAATTTTAAGATTTCACTCGACCCCGCGTCGCTCCCGCTTGGGAGACTCAGGCGGTTCCCCAGCCCTAGCCGCTGTCGAGGCTGAATCCACCTTCCCTTACCCCGTCGCCGTCAGAGGACGCCATCGGGATGCGCCTGGGGGCCGACGGTGGTGGCGGGGATCTTCCTGTCTCCCGTGTCTCACGGGTAGTGCGGAGCCCTTGCGCATGTGGAGGCACGGCAGATCCGGCTGCGGCGGTGGCTAGCCCTGTCACTACGGTGGGCGGCGGCTTGCCTGGTTCAGGCGGCCGCGACTTATGCTACGTAGGCGTGTCATCCGGCTTCGGGTTGGCGGCGGCGTGGAGGGCCTGCTGGGCTGCTTGGCGGCACCTCCGGTCAGATCTAATCTGGCCGGTGTAGCCGACGGTGGTGGCCATGTCCTCCGTCGAAGGTGGTCGGCCTGAGGCTGGATGATCAGATCTCAAGATCCGTCATTTAGTTCCGGCTGTGAGTCGAAAAGGCAGTTGCCGATGAAAACTGAGCCGATGGCAGGCAATGGCGGTATTATGTGTCGTTACCTCGATGAAGGCATCGTCGTGCAACGACTGTCAACCCACTCATGCTACTTCTGGGAAACCCTAGGATCTGGTCTTCTAGATCGGATGATGGCGGTACTGAGGTGTCGTTTCTCTCTTCGGAGTATCATTTGTGGAGCAGCACTGGAAGACATAGGCAGAAGGTGGAGCGGCTTCGTCATGCACGGAGCTTCGGTAGAGATGTCAAGTCATGCCTAGCCGACAGGTGCACGCTGTGTCATGCCTGGTCGGCAGGTGCTACGCACGACAGATCTTCCAGAAACTTCGCATCGGGATGGACGAGCGTAGGGTGGTGGCGTCGTTGGGCGTCGTGGTGGCGTCGACGGATGGACGGACTGCCAAGGATGATGCGGATATCTTTCCTAAAGATGGGTCAGCGGTCGGATGATGATGGCGGCGTCTAATATGTGTGCATATGGTGTACGCTTTAGGTCTGCTGCACCGGCTGCTCGTTCTGATACGTTATATGGATGGATCAGCGACGATACCGGTTTAGATATGGGGAATGAGAGCACTCCATTTATCGAGTTTTATAGGTGTGAGTGATGGCTTCTGATGGCTTGATGTATGTGTTTGTTACACCTTGATGGAATAATAAATAAAGATGGCCGCATGCATCGATTGATGCAGAGGCTGAGGGGTTTTAACCTCCTTGTCAATCAAGCATCGATTGATCATATGTGCTTGTTAGACCTCAATGGAATAATAAATAAAGATGGCCGCATGCATCGATTGATGCAGAGGCCGAGAGGTTTTAACCTCCTTGTCAATCAAGCATCGATTGACCAGCACCGGTGGATCCGATCACCGGTTGCACCGACGCAATGGATTCACGCCGGACCGACTCCGTCTTCGGCCAGGCATATGGATTCATGCCGGATAGACTCGGTTCAGGAGGAGCGTTACAATAATTGGGGCTTCGCGAGCTCGGGTGTTGATGCTCTAACCTTTGCAGGGAAAACAATGAGCAGTATTGTGTTGATCTTCGCTCTATCCATCAGGAGGAGCGTTACAATAATTGGGGCTTCGCGAGCTCGGGTGTTGATGCTCTAACCTTTGCAGGAAAAACAATGAGCAGTATTGTGCTGATCTTCGCTCTATCCATCAGGAGGAGCGTTACAAACATAGGGGGGTTTATTATGAGTCAATTACACCATCGATGCTTAAACTTAGTGAAAAAAATTACTTTAGTATCAAAACTTGCGGCATACATTAAACTGGTGCCATAACTTGGCTCGTTGTACAAATACGGTGCAAAACTCATTTATATATGCATGCGACGCTGATGAAGCATGATAGCATGGCGTGGGGGCTCATTGTCAGTGACCGGCAGTAGACCAGGCGTGTGGCGTGTAAATTTTGCTAGAACAGCCTTGAATTTTATTTTATTTTCGCATAAAAAACCCTATATGTGCAGGACCCATTGTCAGCCAAAACCACAAATTATGTTAGATTGAAAATATTGCAAACTTGAGGTATTGAGCCGCGAACGCCTGCTAATCTAACCACGCAGCTAACCAACACACAAGGATACACTTCATGTCCTACAAGGATACTCCATCATTATATCGTTGCTTTTAACAACATAATTTAATTAAGAATTTTAATTCCAACAAAAAGACGTGAACATGAGGGTTAGAACACGGGACCTGCGGGACACAATTTGACGGGCATGCCACCCCAACAAAGGCAGGCATTTTTTCTTTGCATACGATTGTTACATTTTATTTCTACAACTGACCGCGGTCATGGGCGAAAAATGGACTGCAGTTAGTACGGCCTATTTTTAACATGTGTTTTGTTTTATTTTCATTTTTAAAATTGTAAAAATATATGTGAATCCTAGTTATGAATAATATATATAATTGTACATGCATATTCCTTTGAGGATATGCAAGTGACACATTTAGCTCATATATTTTTCCCATACATATATTTGTATTTATTGAAATTATTTTTTAACACACATAAAATTTATCAAAACACATAAAAACTTGTAAAGCAACATTAAAACAATTCAAGCATGAACCCTTTTATAGCCTACATGAATATTCTATTTACAAACTTGTAAGTAGAGACCAAATGAATGTGGATGCAGTGATCGGCTTGTCTTAAATTTTGCCCCAATCGAAGGTTCGAACCCCACGCCAACATTTTTCAGAATTACTAAAATTATTAATTTATGTTGTTTAAGCAAAAGATATAAGATATGTGTATCCACCAAGCCGTCAAATGGTGTAGCGATTGGGTGGCTAGCCGAGCGACTGGATGGTCCAAATGGCCAGTTTGTGTCTTCGTCTTAATTTATGTTATTTTTTCATTCCAATATAAAATTTGTGCTACAGCTGGGTTTCGCACCTGTCAGGGGCTTTCTCGTGCAAATAAATAAAATTCCAAGGTTGTTTTTGTGAGAAACAACACCCACACACCTACTCTACAGGGGGAGGTCACTGACAATGGGCCCCACGACATGCTGTCACGCCTCATCGGCGCCGCATGCGTATTCAAACGAGTTTTGCACCGTATTTGCACGCCCTAGCCAAGTTGTGGCACCGGTTCAATGTATGCCACAAGTCATGGCACTAAAGTGACTTTTCTTGCCAAGTGTAAGTACCGGTGGTGTAATTGACTCTTTTATTATGTGTTTGCAAAGTACGTTCTACCGGTACCCTATATTTGATTCAGTCAAGAGATGTTGAACAAGGTAGTAGCTAGTGGCCTGAGTTCGAAAAGAGTACGTGGCTGCCTCTCAAACAAATCCGGTCGTGTGTCTAACCTAACTCTAGTCCGGTCATGACCTCGAGTTCTACTTCTACTCGCGTACCGTCCGACGTCCGTATCTATATATAGCGATTCCGACGGGGCAGCCAAGGCGCCGACTACAATAACAAACGATCACGACGAACCCATCGATGGCAGCCGGCAAGGGCGTCGAGCGGCCGTGGTCGGAGCTTCCCGGCGACCTCCTGGCGGCCGTCTACCGCTGCTGCTCCTCGGCGCACGACCGCTCGCGCTTCGCGGCTGTCTGCACGTCATGGTGCACCGTCGCTTCATGGCACCCGCCGCTGCCTGCTCTGCCTCTGCTGCTGATGCTACCCTCACCGTCCGCCGGCGACCATGATGCAGCGTGGGCGCACAGCCCCGAGGACGGCAGGGCCGTGCGCGTCCCGCTCCCGTGGGCCGTGACACCCGGCACGCGCCTTGTTGGGTCCCATGATGGTGGCTGGATCGCTGCCATGTGTGCGTCCGACGACCATGGGCAGCAGCTCCTGATCGTGAACTCCTTCTGGCATCGAGGTGACGCTCACCGCGAACCAGAGTGCCGTCGAGTACGCGTGGCCGCACACAATCGACGCCGGTTTCAAACCCACAATCACCCGGCCCGCCATCAAGAAGGTCGTCTTCTCCGACGACCCTTCCTCTGGCGGATGCATGCTCGCCGCGATCACCACATGGGGCAATCTCGCACTCTGCAGGGTTGGCAGCCCGGAGGCCGGCTGGACCACACAAGGATGTGGCACAGAAGCATATGGGGATCTTGTGGACATCGCGTTCTGTGATGGCGAACTCCATGGCCTCTCTCGCAACCACAAACTGTTCCTGTATGGCATCTCGTGCACCAAGCTGTTCATGTACGAGGTCGGCGTGAATGAAGACAGCGACCCTCCAACGATCGCCATGGTGCACATCATATCTGACCTCGAGGAGAGCATCCCGAACATGCACAAGCTAGGGCCCAAACACATATTCGAGCTGCATGGCAAGGTGGCAATCGGAGTGGAGTTCTGTGAGTGGCCCGACCTCCGCTCATACTTCAAGGTGTACGAGCTTGGCGAATGCGACGAGAGGACGCGGAACCAATACAAGCGGGCGCAGGTTCCTGTTTCTTAGCCCCGCGTGCTCTAAGGCGGTTCACGTTGGCGTCCAACGTGGTGGGGTGGACAGAAACTACATCTACTACCCCAAGCAATACTCCCCACCCTTCGAAGGTGAGTGCTACATGAAGCGTTTGGATATCGGTAGTTGCGCCGTGTACTTCTCGGGCAACGGGTACATGCATAAAATGGGGAGGATCGTGTCACGGGTGTACCATTACCGTGATGAGGACAACAATAATGGTTGCATGTGGTTTCTGCCTCCAGACTTTTAGTTTCGCATGGCCGATGCACAGGGACAAGGTCTCTTCACGTATTCTTACTTTTGCTAGATGATTCGTGTTGATACTAAAAATTGTCAAAGAAACAGCGATAACACTAATTTGCTACAAATGTGATGGCGGTTCCCCATGTCGACATGGACACGAAGGAGGAAGCAGAGGGACGACAAGCTTGGGATAGCGGGATCTGCAAGCTCCCGCCATAGCCGCGGATTAGGTGCCTCCTTAGCATCATGAAAACTAATTCATCCGTCCAATGCCAACCCTATGCTTTTATCCGTCGAATGAATGCACTCTGGATGGTTGGACTATTGTTCAAGCATCATAGAAAGTCAACTAACATGTTTGGCAACTATAAGGAAGTAGAATATGAGTTATAGAAAAATTAGGCATTGAATGTGTCATTTTAGTCCAAATCCTCTATTTCGTATCTAATGGCAATTGTATTTGGGGATTTGAGAGAGAAGTTTCTTCCCATGTTTGGTTGTGAGAATATACAAGGGATTAGCTAAGAGCATCTTCAAGGGTAAGTGCCTAATTTGAGCCCTTATTTGCTGAGCCACATTTGTCCTCCCCTCCAATGGGGTCTCCCGGTTATCTCCCATTTCTTCCCCACATACCGGGCAGGTTTGGGGACACCCGGACTGTCTGGACAAATGGGGCAGGTTGGGGGAGAGGGTCATTAGGCATACTTTTTTCTCCAGACTATCCGGGCAGACATATTGGATGAGTTTGGGGATTGCGCGAGATTTTGTAGGTGATGAGAATATAAGTTATGACAAAGTATCAAGATGTTCTATGTAAAACAGTTCTCTCCTAATCACGATGCTCCCTGTTATTAAAAATGTTACGAGCTATACTCCCAATTGCATGTCATGCATAATCCTTCATATATTATCATATTCCGCAAAGAAGTGACTTTGTGTCGCAGAACGTCTAAATCTCTATTTCTCTGTCTTCAATTATCTCCAACCAAACAAGTTGTACAAGAAAGTAGTACCAATCTTTGTAACTTTTGAGAAATTATTGGTCGGCATGCATTAATAAAACATGGGCAATAATGCACCTCTATAAATTACAAACGATGGGGTTGCTTTGGGAAGCTAGCCGAGAGAAAGTGTTTAAGTTCTTTTCATTTGGGTGATGCATCATGTAGGGCAAACACGGAAGTGAATGAACATAGTGAACATGGCTAGCTCATCGATACTGCTCTGGCATAGCCTTTTGGTCTCTCTGCATGCATGTTGGATCTGGATTGAGAGGCAACAGAACGCGAAGTGGCACTTTGGCCATGGAGGTTACTTGGTTGGATTTGGATGGCTGGTTAATTAGTGGGATGATCTCGAGAAGTTATTTCAGCTAGTCAATTACATCTTTTGCTATCCACTTTTATGTCCTTTCTCTCCTTAATCTCGGTGAGGAACTTCTCTTCCATGGATCTGAGACCTGTTGCGATGAACTGTGATTGCGCACTTGGTTTGAACGGCGGAGCCGTGGCTGCTCCCCCGAAGAGACCTAACAGATCACATGATTTTGTTATGACCTAACGTCCTAACCTATGATTGGGACAACAAATCTATAATTTCATGGGTAGGAGAGAAGAACAGGGAGACTTGGGGAAGAAGAAGAACAGGGAGAGGGGGGGGGGGGGGGGGGGGGAGAGTTTAGAATTTCCTCTCTAAATCGATTGTACATCACTTCGGCTTATTGCTAAGTGTACACATTACTGTCACGTTTACATGACTTAGTCTCCCCACCATTAGTCCCACGATGCACGATATGTGTGCACGTTCTCTGTAAACTGCCTGTATTCAGTGCCTATATGTACTCCTGACTCTGAATCAATGAGACAAGTTCAGACTCTGTTCAGTTTTACAGTTCAACATGGTATCAGGCTAGTCCTCGTCCACGATGAACCAAACCGGCGCGGCAACCTCGCCTGCCGCCGGCAACACCCACCTCGGACCTCTGGGTCATCTTCCTTCCCCGACCTACCAACCTACCTTACCTACTCACCCCCCATCTGCTACTCTGCTTGCCCCAACCTCAATCATCGACACCATCACAGATGTATCCCCGTTCATCCCCATCGTCCTCGACCTGGCGGCACACAACTACTACCACTGGCGTCATTTGTTCCTTGTCCACCTCGGGCGCTGCGGCCTCCGCAGCCACATCGACGGCGACAACCTGGCGGCCTCCTCCGATCCCGTTTGGATCAAGGACGACTTCGCCATTCTGCAGTGGATTTACATGCGGATCTCGACGGAGCTGTTCGGCCTCCTCCCCAAGGACGGCGCCACCGCCTTCGTCATCTGGCGCAAGCTCCAGCGCTTGTTCCAGGACAACCGCGATGCCCGCATCAACCACCTGGAGACAGCGATGCGCACCCTCAAGCAGAGGGACGAGCCCGTCGGCACCTACTGCCAGCGCCTCAAGGCCATGGCGGATGAACTGCATGAGCTCGGCGCTCCGGTGGATGACCGCCGGCTCATCTCCGCCACCCTCGCCGGCATCAGCGAGCGATTCGACAAGGTCACATCCGTCATCCCTCTGCTTCGCCCCGCGCTGCCGTACTCTGAGGTGCTCTCCATGCTTCAACTCGAGGAGACCAAACTGCGCACCAGGATGGAGCAACCGCAGGCCTTCTACTCCAACAACGGGCCTCGCAACAGCGGCAACGCCACCCAAGCTCCGTCCCCGCAACAGCCGGCCGCGCGCCCCACCGGCGTCAGCCCGAACTACAAGGGCAAGAACCCGATTCCCGGTTTTCAGCACCGGAACGCATCCAACAACGGGTCGACCTCCACGACGCCATCGGCTCACGCCTCACCAGCACCGCCTCGTCAACCGGCAGCGACACCGACGGCACCCATGACTCCGCCATGGCGTGCCCACACTGATCCCTGGACCGGCTTGGTTCAGGCCTGGCCTGTCCCATGGACCCAGGCAACTGCCGTCGCCGCGCCTGGCCCCGTGCCCTGGCAGCTGCCGTCGCCACGACTCGTCGGCGGCCCCGGCCTGCTTGGCCGGCCTCCTGCTCAGGCATACTACTCCTTCGCGCAGAACCATCAACCGGCGCCTGCGACATACCCGGCCTCGCCATTTGTGCCTCCTGCCTATGCGGCTGCGCCGATGCAAGCGCCGATGTACGCACCTCCCACGACTCCTGCGTCTCCTGCCTGGGACCAAGCGGCCTTGGTCCACGCCTTGAACGCCTATACCAACCACAATGATGGAGGCTGGATCGTCGACTCTGGAGCAACTGCGCACATGTCTGGTACGCCTGGTATGCTGTCTTCTGCCCACCCATCTCCTTCTACACCACCCATCATTGTTGGCAATGGATCACATCTCTCTGTCTCTCACATCGGTCGTTCTGTTATTCCTAATGTTCATCGTCCCTTATATCTTAACAATGTTCTTGTTGCTCCTTCCCTAGTCAAAAATCTTATTTCTGTTCGCCGCTTTACAACTGACAACCAAGTTTCCATGGAATTTGATCCCCTTGGTCTTTCTGTGAAGGATCTCAAAATCCAGGCCCTGATCGCACGACATGATAGCACTGGCGATCTCTATCCATTCCATGAAGCCATGACAACCAACTCTGCATCGGCGTTCCTCGCTAGTGTCAACCTTTGGCACCGTCGCTTAGGCCATCCCAATTCACAGACTGTATCTAGTTTACTTCAGCATTTTCAAATTCCCTGTAGAAAAGGCTCTCATGACCCAGCGCTCTGTGAAGCCTGTCAGAGAGGAAAGCATGTACGTTTGCCATTTCATCTATCAAAGACATCTACCTTTACACCATTTGAGCTTTTACATTGTGATGTTTGGACGTCCCCTGTTCTCAGTGTGTCTGGATACAAATATTATCTGATTGTGGTTGATGATTTCACTCACTACATGTGGTCTTTTCCTCTTAAGGCCAAATCTGATGTTCATGGCATTTTTGTGAAGTTTCAACAGTTTGTCTCTACCCATTTCTCCACACCCATTCGATTTCTTCAGTGTGACAATGGCACTGAATTTGACAACCAACGCAATCGCGACTTGTTTCTCCAGCATGGCATTGTCCTTCGATTTTCCTGCCCATACACCTCGCCTCAGAATGGCAAGGCTGAGCGCGCCCTTCGCACCACGAATGATATACTCCGCACCTTGCTCATTCAGGCATCCATGCCCATTGCCTACTGGGTCGAAGCTCTTCGGACGGCCACCTTTCTCCTCAACCTTCGCCCCTACAAATCCAACCCCTCCTCTACGCCATACATCAGCCTTCACAACTCACCTCCACCATATGACACGCTGCGCGTTTTTGGTTGCCTGTGCTATCCCAACCTCACTGCCACAACACCTCACAAGCTTGCTCCACGTTCCACTCCGTGCGTATTCTTGGGCTACCCTGACGAGCACCGCGGATATCACTGCTTGGATCTATCTTCTGGTCGGATTATCATCTCCCGCCATGTGACCTTCGACGAACAATCTTTTCCCTTTGCCACATTGCACGCCACCTCCACGCTTCCGCATCCCAACTCATCCTCCCCTTCCTCACGGCCTCTGTTTGCCGTTACCGACAACCCAGCTCCCACGCAGGCCACAACTACGCATGAACCTCCTACACCTCCGGCACCACCGTCCCCTCCACCCCCTCCCTATACTGCCTCCACCACACCTCCCCATACTCCACCTCTACCGGCCAAGGCAATTCCGGTCCCTATTCCCCAAAACCCACACAAGATGACCACTCGAGCGAAACGGGGCTTTGGCATCCCTGCTCACCGTCTTAACCTGTTAGCCTCCACCTCTACCATATCCCCTGTTCCTAAAACATACCGCTCTGCACTTCATGATCCCCATTGGCTTGAGGCTATGCGCTCCGAGTTTGATGCTTTTAAGCAGAATGACACTTGGGAGCTTGTTCCTCGTCCTCCCTCCTGCAACGTTGTCTTAGGCAAATGGCTATTCCGCCACAAATTTCACGCTGATGGCAGCTTGGCTCGCTATAAAGCTCGTTGGGTATGCCGCGGCTTCTCTCAACAACCGGGAATCGATTACGATGAGACGTTCTCCCCCGTTGTCAAACCAAGCACGATTCGTGCCGTCCTATCCATTGCGACCTCCTCTCACTGGCCTATACACCAACTAGATGTAAAAAATGCCTTCCTTCACGGCACCTTGACTGAAACTGTGTACTGTCAACAGCCACAGGGCTTCGAAGATCCATCCTTTCCTGATCACGTCTGCTTGCTCAAAAAGTCTCTTTACGGCCTTAAACAAGCACCCCGAGCTTGGTTTTCTCGCTTTGCCACATACATTCAGACCCTTGGCTTCCTCCCTTCAAAGTCTGATTCTTCTCTGTTTACTTATCACTCCGACAATGCCACCGCCTACCTCCTCTTATATGTTGATGACATCATCCTAACCTGCTCCTCCACTACCTTCCTCAACTCTCTTATAGCATCTCTTCGGTCAGAATTCTCCATGACCGATCTTGGAGCTCTCCATCACTTCTTAGGCATTACTGTCACACGCTCCTCTGCTGGCCTGTTTCTCTCCCAACGCCAGTACCTCTCTGACCTCATTGACCGCGCTAGCATGACTGACTGTCACATTGCTCGCACCCCCGTTGACACTGGCAACAAGCTTGACTCCTCCGGCAACCCTGTTTCTGACCCGGCATTCTACCGCAGCCTTGCAGGTGCTCTGCAATATGCCACCCTAACCCGCCCGGACATTGCTTATGCTGTCCAACAGGCCTGCCTATTCATGCATGATCCTCGTGATCCTCACCTCGCTCTTGTCAAGCGTATCATTCGCTACCTCAAGGGCACTCTTCATCTTGGCTTACACATAAACACCTCCTCCCCAACTTCCCTGACAGCATACTCGGATGCCGATTGGGCCGGCTGCCCCAAGACCCGTCGCTCTACTTCTGGATTTTGTGTGTATTTAGGTGATAATCTAATCTCTTGGTCTTCCAAAAGGCAACACACTGTTTCCAGGTCGTCAGCAGAAGCGGAGTATAGAGCTGTGGCACACGCTGTTGCTGAGTCTGTGTGGCTCCGCCAATTATTGTTGGAACTCCAACGTCCAATATCCAAGGCCACCATTGTTTTCTGCGACAATATCTCTGCAGTGTACATGTCAGCAAATCCAGTTCAGCATCGCCGCACCAAGCACATTGAGATCGATCTCCACTTTGTCCGTGAGAAGGTGCAGCTGGGCGAAGTCAAAGTACTGCATGTTCCTACTCAATCTCAATATGCTGACATTTTCACCAAAGGACTACCAACAGCGATTTTCAGTGAATTTTGCTCCAGTCTTACCATCGTCGACATCGATGCTGCGACTGCGGGGGGATGCTAAGTGCACACATTACTGTCACGTTTACATGACTTAGTCTCCCCACCATTAGTCCCACGATGCACGATATGTGTGCACGTTCTCTGTAAACTGCCTGTATTCAGTGCCTATATGTACTCCTGACTCTGAATCAATGAGACAAGTTCAGACTCTGTTCAGTTTTACAGTTCAACACTTATAACTGGGCCGGCTACCCTCACTGACCGCCTTGATCCCACACTCACTTGTCCCTCGCTGCTACGATTGCCTCTGCTGGCGCCAGACCATTTCCCGCCAAGTACTAAGCTGTAACAGCTTCAGTTTCATCTGTCCTGATGTGCTTTGTTTCCTCTGCTTCCAGTCTTGTGTCCACAACTGCGATCACGCTGCTAGACTCATCTAGGAGTGTGACATTCACCCGACACACCCCTTGTTTGGTCCCATGATGGTGGCCGGATCACTGCCACATGCATGTTCCGGTGTTCGACGACCACCAGCACCAGCTCCTGATCGTGAATCCCTTCCCTGCCATCCAGGCGGCGCTCTCCGCGAAGCATGGGGATGTTGAGTGTGCCCCACTGAGAACCGACGACACCATAATTGTGCCATCAAGAAGGTCGTCTTCTACGACGGACCTTCCTCAGGCACTCTGCAGGGTTGGCTACCCGGAGGTCTACTGGACCACGGGAGCATACGAGGAGCTTGTGGACATCGCCTTCTGCAACGGCGAACTCCATGGCCCCTCTCGCAACCGCAAACTGTTCCTATACGACATCTCGCGCACCAAGCTGTTCATGTGCGAGGTCGCCGTGAATGAAGGCCGCGGCGCTCCAATGATCACCATGGTCCACATCATGTCCGACATCAAGGCGAGCATCCCGAACACGCACGAGCAACAGGTGACGTGCCAGGCCAAACACATTTTCGAGCTGCGCGGCAAGGGTGTACCATTACCGCGATGAGGACAACAATAATGGTTGCATGTGGTTTCTGCCTCCAACTTTTAGTTTCTCATGGCCGATGCACAGGGACAAATTCTCTTCATGTTTCCTTAATTTTGCTAGATGGTTCCTGTTGATACCACAAATTGTCAAAGAAAATTGTTAGACATCAATCTGCTATACCACACTGGATTCTTGTGTGTTCGTCATCAAACCTGGGGGTCTTTATTTCTGAACATAACAAAATATAAATACATGCAAAAAATACGAGAGCTGTCCTGTGTGGATTTCGTCATTGAAATCAAAACTACAAGAGTCGAAATCTAATGCAAAAAATAAATAAATAAAATCAGGGTTCAGGCAAAACAAAAAAAAAGAAACTATACCTCTCCTGTTACAGCATCAGCGATATAGGCACTGACTGAACCACTTCCAAAAAAGCTCAGAGATACATTATAGTATAGCAGAAAGAAAGCTAAACACCATTCTTAATGCATTCTGCAAGCGCCACATCATGACTCATCAACCATGCCGCGACATCAGTTACAAGGGGGATCTCCTCGCCGACCCCATCAGCAGTAACCACATTTTCCCTTTTTACCGTTTTTTGAGTTACCTAATCGCGCATGAGTGCTAGTGACACAAAAGAAAAAGCTAAGCTAGCAAGAGGTCAAAACAAGGGTTAACTGTAAATCACTATTACAACATACTCCCTCTGATTTAGTATAACTTGGAAGTACATCAGAACATAAAGAAAAATGTAACTCAGCTAACAAAAAAAAATGCAGCATTGTCATCTTTAGGTGCTGAATTTCGACAAGCTGGAACGGTTGGAGCAGGAGGTCTTATTAAACTATAAGGTGCGAATGTAAACGGCAAACATATGCGCAGCAGCAGAAGTGGGAAGTTACTACTGAACAAACTTATATAGCACACGGTTCCAACAAAATTTAAGTTGGGCAGAAATACCGAAGATTTGCAGCTCACACGAACTAGAGCACAGCAACCAACAGACTGGATCACGTCTGCATCCTCCTCTCGGACTGAATGACATCCCAACAAGCTCACTGATAGATAGCAGACAGAGCGCCAAACCACTCTTCTTCAGCCATTCTCCAAGCGCAGGACGCCAATGTTCATTCCAGACTTGAACAACACCCTCACTTGCCACCACCCACCGATAGCCAATGAAAAACAGTAACATTCCTCATTTTCCAAATGATCCAGAAACGAAGCTAATTAACATCTGAGATCAGTCTAGGCAGATTGGAAACCACACTAAACAGAAGTAACCATTTGCTATCATAGATCTGATATTCCAAACATAGCTTCAGACACATGTAAGTCCTTTATCGATGAAAATAAAGTTCAGTTTTGAGCTCGGTTGTCCCTAGGACTGAAAGTATCAGCCAATAGGCCATCAAGAAACAGTACTGGAGAAAAATCAAGGAAAAATCTGATACAGGCTAGTAAAGCATGAATTGCTTTCACAGCATTTAATCACTTCCAAAAAAAGGTACTGCAGAAAGAACAAAGATTTTCAGCTCACAAGAATTAGAACAAGCAACAAACAAACTGGACCAAAACCGAATCCTCAGATTGATCAATGTATTGTGACCATCGACTAGTCCAAAATTGTTCCCAAAAAGAGGGTCCAGAATTGACATTCAGAGACAAATCATGGATCCAATTACTAGCTTCATCAAGTGTTAGCAATGACCAACCTAGCATGCCACAGACATACCAGACCTGACAACCAACTCTTGTCAGGCAAGAACACTGAAACAATTTGTGGTGCAGTAAGCATTTAAATTTGTTAATTGTCTTAAGAAACTTTACCCTCCAAGCCTGTTCCAACCCCAACTCAGAGATGAGGAACTCAAACTTTTGCTAAACTGATTCCTTGACATCCTCAACAAAATCAGAACCATAGACACAGGAATACTTACCCTTGGCATCAGTCAACCTGAATGTCTTCTTCAGGTATTCCAATTTGGCAGCTATATTTTTCCCGCCAAGGAATGCGACAATGCGCAGGGCGTGCCTGAATATCCCAGAGTCACGGGGCACACCTATGCCCATCGGTGCAAGCCAACATCACCCGGAATGCATTAAAGTTTTAAAATAGAGATTTTAATGCATGCAGAATGGCCTGTTCTCGTTTACTTAGTTCCAAGTGTTAAATAACATGGCATGAGGATGAACAAGTTGATAAGCAAGTCATGGTTTCTTCTCTACTAAATGATAGCATTAACATATCAGGATTCAAATTATCAGTTTCATCAAGCGTTAGCAAAGACCATACCAGCATCTAACAGACGGACAACCAACATCAAGTTAGGCAAAGTACAGTGAAACAGGAATTACCAGCTTTCAACAAATTGAAAACTTTGTTGCACCTTACAAAGTTTACCAATTCTCATAGCCCATTCTTGATTCATGTAAATCTGAATCTAGCCGGCACTTCCCCTTTGCAAGCAGACGCGTAGTCTTCAGCAAGGTATGGTGCGGCTTCCTTGTGAGGGCATATGAACTTTTCCATGAAAACCTTCTCAGTCTTAACCAGTGTTGTATAGTAGCTCCGCCCGTGCTCTAGCAATCCATTTTCCTTGAGAAATCTCACAACATAGTAGCGGGGCCTGAGCCGGCCCTCCAGGCTGTAAGCGAGCATAACGGGGCGATGAGCAATGTAGGCTGGGTCCAACCCCACCTCAGAGATAAGGAACTCTGACACACGCTCCAGCACATCATGTGACCTTGTCAGCAGCACCGGAGCCTTGGACAAAGCAATGCCAACGTCGGCATCAGACCACCCAAGTGTCCTCTTCAAGTAGTCCACTTTGGCAGTGATCTTGTCTTCGCTGAAGTATGAGACAGCGTGCAGCGCTTGCCTGAACATCCCAGATTCACGGGGCACACCTATACGTTCGGCGCAGGCGACCATCCACAAGACACGCTCTGCGCTGGCACAAAGTATCCTCGGCGCACGGATGAAGAGCTTGGCAATATCACAAGCACCTAGACCGCACTCTGCTAGGATACTGACTTTGGGCTTGACCGCACTCTCGAGGTGGGAGCCGAGGAAGCCGGAGCCGTACTTGAGCGACCGGAGCAAGTTGTCGATGGAGCCGAAGAGTGGCAGGTAGTACTCTAGCTTGGAGACGACGGATCTGTGGCGCAAGTAGCCGGGGGCGAGCGAGACGAGGCGCGCAATCTCGGCATCTGACAGGCCGAGGCCGGTGAGCCCCGCGACGACAGGGGCCAGAGTTCTCTCCACGCCGGCGCAGAGGAACCGCGGGTCCTTGGCGACGACGGCCGCGACATCGGCGCCGGAGAGGCCGAGGCCGGCGAGGAAGGCGATGACGGCGTCGGGGTTGGAGGGGGACTTGAGGTGGGAGAGCTTGGCGGAGGCCTTGAGGGCCTGTGGTCGGGTGAGGCCGCAGGTGGCGACGAGGTACTCCTCCACGGCGAAGCTAGGGTTGGTGGAAGCGGCGGAGAGGAGGCGGTGGAGGGAGAGGAGTTGGGAGGTGGAAGGAGAGAGGACGCGCTTCCAGAGGTGGAGCATGGCGCCGCGACGGCGGCGGGGCAACCGTTGAGTGCTGCCGCTGCGGCGGCGGCGGCGGCGGCGGCGTGTGTGTCTACGGTGGTGTGGTGGACGGACAGAGGGATTGGCCAGTGAAGAACTTGGCTGAGTTGATCCGTGCCATCCAAATGGCATCCAACAGCGTATTTTCATCCACACGTTGCCAAGAGCAAGCAGCGTCCATTAGAACCCAAATATAACTAGCACACGAAATAAGTACACCCCTAAAAATAAGGCCACCACTCTGCGCCGGCCAAAAGTTTCGGCCGGTCGGTTAGCAGCCGTCCGATGTGAGTGAGGTGGGCCGCATGATCTGTTCCTTCTCTTTCCTCTCGCACGGGTCAAAATCCCCCCGCGTCTCTCTCTCCCCTGCAGCGAGCACGCCCGCGCCCTCTCGGCACCCTGCGCAACCATCACCGCTCGCCGCCGGTCGCCTCCGTCGTCTCCTTCTGTGTTTTCCGTTGGTTCCGTGCATGTAGCAGTGTGTCCCGTAGTTGCAGCTCCCTATGACGACGGCCGCAGCTCTGGCGTGCGCCGGTTGCAGGTCGCAGCACCTCCGTCGCCCAGCTCATCGCCCCATGGTATCAATTTCGATGCCGTTCCTAGAAAAAAACGAAGACATTCCAGCAAAAAACAAGGTTCCAACAAAAACATTATATGGTTTTAGCAAAAAAAGTGTGTGGTTCCAGCAAAAAATGAGATGGTTTTCGGCAAAACATTGATATTGTTGAGGCATATCTCTCTCGATGTGGTTTTGATGATTGATGACAACGTGTTTGCGGACTAATCGTGTGCTTTGAGTATTTCAGAGATTCATCCTTGGCACGAGACGATTTCTTCCCCTCGGAGTGTCATTCAAGACGGTGTAGCTCTTTTGTTTCTCTTTCGATGGACTAGTTGCGTAGAGGGCACCGTACTATCAAGAGGGGGTCCGCTGGGGTATTGCTTGGGTGGAATCAACACGTACACATCCGCTTCTCACCCTCAGAGCTCTTCCGCTTCGATGGAGAGATCTTTTCTCTCTTGTGTGTCTTGTCTGGGTCCCAGCAGTAGTACTGTTGAGGGGTCACAAGCGGCAGTACCGCTCCGCAGCGGTAGTACCGCCGATGACTCCGCAGTTGTACTACCGCTGGCCTGCCTGGCCCTACCGCCTCGACTTCAGCTTCGTTGGAGAGATCTTCTCTCTCTTATCTGGGTCCCAGCGGTAGTACCGTGCTACCCAGCGGTAGTACCGCTGAGGGGTCACAAGCGGCAGTACCGCTCCGCAGCGGTAGTACCGCCGGTGACTCCGCAGCTGTACTACCGCTGGCCTGTCTGGCTCCTACCGCCTCGACTCGAGGGCTCTTTTCTCGTGTCGGGTTTTGCAGCACTAGTTGCGGCAGTAGAGGCGGTAGTACCGCTTCGCAGCGGTAGTACCGCCCTTTCCACCGCGGTAGTACCGCTGGCTCAGCGGTAGTACCGCCCCCAAGCGGTACTACCACCCTCTGGGGGGCTGTTTAGTGGGGCAACGGTTGGATTGTTGCCCCCACTATAAAAGGGGGTCCCCTTCTTCCTTGTTGACTTACCTCTTCCCCCTCAAGCTCCATTAATGCTCTAAGCTCCATTTTCACCCGATCTATCTCTCTAGCCAATCAAACTTGTTGATTTGCTCGGGAGTGGTTGAGAAGGCCCCGATCTACACTTCCACCAAGAGATTTTCGATTCCCCCACCTATCCCTAGCGGATCTTGTTACTCTTGGGTGTTTGAGCACCCTAGACGGCTGAGGTCACCACGGAGCCATAGTCCATTGTGGTGAAGCTTCGTGGTATTGTTGGGAGCCTCTGGTTAAGTTATGGAGATTGCCCCAACCTTGTTTGTAAAGGTTCGGTCGCCGCCTTCAAGGGAACCAATAGTGGAATCATGACATCTCGCATTGTGTGAGGGCGTGAGGAGAATACGGTGGCCCTAGTGGCTTCTTGGGGAGCATTGTGCCTCCACACCGCTCTAACGGAGACGTACTTCCCCTCAAAAGGAAGGAACTTCGGTAACACATCCTCGTCTTCATCGGATCTGTTGGAAATATGCCCTAGAGGCAATAATAAAATGGTTATTATTATATTTCCTTGTTCATGATAATTGTCTATTGTTCATGCTATAATTGTATTATACAGAAATCATAATACATGTGTGAATACATAGACCACAACATGTCCCTAGTGAGCCTCTAGTTGACTAGCTCGTTGATCAATAGATGGTTACGGTTTCCTGACCATGGACATTGGATGTCATTGATAACGGGATCACATCATTAGGAGAATGATGTGATGGACAAGACCCAATCCTAAGCATAGCGCAAGATCGTGTAGTTCGTCTGCTAAAGCTTTTCTAATGTCAAGTGTCTTTTCCTTAGACCATGAGATTGTGCAATCCCGGATACTGTAGGAATACTTTGGGTGTGCCAAACGTCACAACGTAACTGGGTGACTATAAAGGTGCACTACGGGTATCTCTGAAAGTGTCTATTGGGTTGGCACGAATCGAGACTGGGATTTGTCACTCCGTATGACGGAGAGGTATCTCTGTTGGGGAACGTAGCATAAATTCAAAATTTTCCTACGTGTCACCAAGATCAATCTATGGAGTCATCTAGCAACGAGGGAGGAGTAGATCTACATACCCTTGTAGATCGCGCGCGGAAGCGTTCAAGAGAACGGGGTTGATGGAGTCGTACTCGTCGTGATCCAAATCACCGATGATCCTAGCGCCGAACGGACGGCACCTCCGCGTTCAACACACGTACGGAGCAGCGACGTCTCCTCCTTCTTGATCCAGCAAGGAGGAAGGAGAGGTTGATGGAGATCCAGCAACACGACGGCGTGGTGGTGGAAGTAGCGGGATTCCAACAGGGCTTCGCCAAGCGCTGCAGGAGGAGGGAGATGTGTCATGGGAGGGAGAGGGAGGCGCCAGGGCTTAGGTTTGGTTGCCCTCCCTTCCCCCCACTATATATAGGGCCAAGGGAGAGGGGGGAGGCGCAGCCTTGGCCCTTCCTCCAAGGAAGGGTGCGGCCAGGGAGGAGTCCCACCTCCCCAAGGCACCTCGGAGGTGCCTTCCCCCTTTAGGACTCTTCCTTTCCCTCTTCTCTTGGCGCATGGGCCTCTTGGGGCTGGTGCCCTTGGCCCATATAGGCCAAGGCGCACCCCCTACAGCCCATGTGGCCCCCCGGGGAAGGTGGCCCCACCCGGTGGACCCCTGGGACCCTTCCGGTGGTCCCGGTACAATACCGGTGACCCCGAAACTTGTCCCGATGGCCGAAATAGCACTTCCTATATATAAATCTTTACCTCCGGACCATTCCGGAACTCCTCGTGACGTCCGGGATCTCATCCGGGACTCCGAACAACTTTCGGGTTACCGCATACTAATATCTCTATAACCCTAGCGTCACCGAACCTTAAGTGTGTAGACCCTACGGGTTCGGGAGACATGCAGACATGACCGAGATGACTCTCCGGTCAATAACCAACAGCGGGATCTGGATACCCATGTTGGCTCCCACATGTTCCACGATGATCTCATCGGATGAACCACGATGTCAAGGACTTAATCAATCCCGTATACAATTCCCTTTGTCTAGCGGTACGATACTTGCCCGAGATTCGATCGTCGGTATCCCGATACCTTGTTCAATCTCGTTACCGGCAAGTCTCTTTACTCGTTTCGTAACACATCATCCCGTGACCAACTCCTTGATCACATTGTGCACATTATGATGATGTCCTACCGAGTGGGCCCAGAGATACCTCTCCGTTTACACGGAGTGACAAATCCCAGTCTCGATTCGTGCCAACCCAACAGACACTTTCGGAGATACCTGTAATGTACCTTTATAGCCACCCAGTTACGTTGTGACGTTTGGCACACCCAAAGCACTCCTACGGTATCCGGGAGTTGCACAATCTCATGGTCTAAGGAAATGATACTTGACATTAGAAAAGCTTTAGCATACGAACTACATGATCTTGTGCTAGGCTTAGGATTGGGTCTTGTCCATCACATCATTCTCCCAATGATGTGATTCCGTTATCAATGACATCCAATGTCCATGGTCAGGAAACCGTAACCATCTATTGATCAACGAGCTAGTCAACTAGAGGCTTACTAGGGACATGGTGTTGTCTATGTACCTACACATGTATCTGAGTTTCCTATCAATACAATTCTAGCATGGATAATAAACGATTATCATGAACAAGGAAATATAATAATAACTAATTTATTATTGCCTCTAGGGCATATTTCCAACAGCATGCCGCCCACACGACTATGGTCACCAGGCAGCACCAAGGAACGGGCTTTGCCCAATAGCACCGCGACACCACCACCAGGGCCGCCGCCCCGGCATCCAAGACCTCACCCGCCACCCAGCGCCACCACACCCAAAGAGACGAGTGGAAAGGCCCCGCCTTAGCACCCCTGAGCTGCCCCCAACGTCGAGACCGATTAGGCCAGCCAAAGCTGGCCTCCATCGGCTCGTCCTGTCGCTGGGCGCGCGGCGAGCGATGGACCGCGACTGGGAAAAGTCTAGCACTTCGACGGAAGTGGTGTGCGGACGACGAGGAGAGGAATCGAAGGCCGGCGCACGCTGCCTACGGACAACCGACGCCGAAACATGTCAGCCGCCGCCGCATCCGACCTGCCAAGATATCGTGGATCCATCCACGGCTGGAGCAGCAGCCACACCAGGCCATTGCCCATCCCGCGCTGCCCGCCGAACTCCAGGCGTTGAATCCGCCAGGCACGCTGCCACCTAATCGGCCAGTGCACCGGCGGCAATGAACACGGCCGGAAACAACCATCCACCCCAAGCCAGGGGCCGGCGCAGGCGTGCGCTCGCACAACCCCCGCCACTGGAGCCTTCCGCCCCCTGCACCCTGCTGCGACACGACAACCGCCGCCGCCACGAACCTCCATACTAGCCGCTCGCAACCCCCCACCGCCCAACACCTAGCCGATCCACGCAGCCTCCACAGCAACCACGGCTGCCCGCGCCGCCGCCGGGCCCTGCGCAAGCGCCGCGCCCTCGGGTGGCCACTGCATCCCACGCTAAAGGGGGCCAACGAGGAGGAAGAGAACCCCGCCGCCGCCTACGTTGACCAGGATTTGACCGGCAGCGCGCTTTGGCGACGGCGAGGGGGAGGGAGGCGGGCAGTGGCTCGATCTAGGGTTCCCCCCCTCCCCCCGCGTGCTTGCGGGAGTGGGCAGGATGAAGCATTTGCGATTTTTTAGGCGGAAACTTTTAGTTTGCTCCTTCTCACCCTCACGTCAAATTTGAAAGGCGGGCTGCTAAAAAGTCTGTCTTCTAAAGCAAGCCAGAAAGCATCACTGACAATCTTGAACTGCAAAGACGACGTGATCTATTTGTTTAATGTGTGTATGGTGGACATGTGGTTTATTTATCGCACCGTTAACTCTTAAGTGATTCAATATGTTACAATTGAGTGTCTATGTTTATGCTATATCTTTTGCACACCTTACTCAATTCTCCGGAGCACCCCCCCCCCCCCCCCCCCAAACATCTGTTTGTAGCTTTTCGTCAAAATTACTAGCTACAGGGACATATATACCTAAAGATCATTGCATCTATCGATTGATATATAAACAATAACCATTTCATACTACAAGTCGGACTACCACCAGGTGATACTAGCTACTCCCTCCGTTCGGAATTACTTGTCGTAGAAATGGATGTATCTAGACATATTTTAATTCTAGATACATCCGTTTCCGAGACAAATAATTCCAAACGAAGGGAGTACAACCAAAATACTAATGTCAAAACTAGGGTTCCACAATTTGGACCCTCAAACTAAGGCCGGTCCTCGTCGTCGTTGTCATCCTCGTCCTCCTTTGACTCGAGATACTCGAACTCTGAGTCGGTGGGCTCATTCTGCTCCTCCATGCATTCGATGAAGTCAGGGTCGTCGTAGGAAGTCCCAGGCTCACTAGTACAGGAAACTGTGTGACGCTGCTGGTAAGGTAAGCTTAGCAGCGTGTACCCCACACGCGGCTAGTGCGGTCCGACGAGCTGCATGTATATCGCATGCGGCTACTGTTCTACTCACGACCAGCGTGTGGTCTCGCTGCATGTGGCCAGACTGTATAACACTGGCGGAGTCCGAATTGCTTAAACGTCGCTGATCTCAGACCTGACCTAATATACAACGTGCCCCTTTTGCGAGCGCTTCTAGTTTTGGGGAAGTTAGCAGCTTCCTGCTAAATACAAACGTGGCTAGCTAGTTTTACAATGATAATAGTAATACTTCCACGACAGTGTTTTTGGCTACAACATTTGCAGAATTCATACATACATAAGTAATAAGTATTATGCAGTGAAATAGTGAATGTTATTATGTAATACATTTCACATGAATCCAACATATATTGGAAGATTTCATAGAAAATGATGGCAGCATTTATGAAGCAAATGTCTAATTTTTCGGCCACAACGACATCTATGAGCCAAAGGGCTCACCTTGCTGCCATGCTTGAGTCATCATGTCTCGATACGTGCAACAAGTACTAATGTTACAGGAACCACCAAAGGGCTTAAGTTCTGATTGACACAAAAGGTACGGTAAGGGCTACCAAGTCGAGGTGTTGAAGTTGCTATGTTGTCGCTTCTGCCTATCCAGCTTGTTCTCGAGGGGTTCTTGTGAGTCAACGTGTACGTAGTACATCCCCTTCTTATTGGTGACATTGTTGTTGATGACAGTTGCAAGGGTGCTCTACATCCATCTAAACTCAACTCGACTATCATCCGGCGTGATAATGGCAAGCCCCCCCCCCCCCCCCCCTCCCCCCCCAATTGGTGACATCATCCTTTCTTGTGAAGGTTATATGCTTCCACATGCAATCAACCATGTGGTTCATTAGGTAGTAGGCAGACACATGATTTCTCTCAGTTTGTTGTTGCATGCAATAGAAGGTTGTGTTGTGGGTGAGGCGTGCCAAACCCAAGTTGTTTTTCTTTCTGAATGCTGACTTTGTCGGTCCTACGCTGTTCTCAAACTCTATGAGTGCATAATCCAGAATTGACATCAGTTTGTTGTAGTATTTCTTGATCTTTTGATGTGAATCCAATACATAAGAATTGCATGTCTTTGGGGATAGAACGAAGAGGACCTAGTGCTCGTCGCTGCGCAAACAGTCAAATAATGCAGTAACTACCATCAATCTTTGTACGATGAGAGGATATATACTATATATCCGAGAAATCATATGTGCATTGATGCTAGCTAGTGAGCACTTACCACATACGGTGGGGCACAAAATGGTAGTCTGCGTGTCTATGTTGAACCATGAATTTGAAGGTAGATCTTCGTCACTTTCCTACCTTATCGATTCTTAAGGTTATGGTGGTGCATGTGATAAGGGTCCGCCGCGGTGACGTCCTCACGTTGTCATACTTGAGCTTGTTGCCTAGATGAAGCGCCCATAGCCTTATTAAGGAGGATCCATCAAACTGCAGGTGGTCGATCAGGCTGAAGATTTGGTCGACATGTATATAGAACTTGTCCGCGAAGAAATCATCTACAAAGCCGAGACCCGACGCTGTGACGGATGCGACATCCGTCCACGCAGCCGTTCCCCTGGTCGGCCCCATATGGCGACGGCGGCGAGATGGATATGTAGTAGCGTGAAGGAGAGGAGGCGGTGGTGCATATCGGAGGAGGACGAGTTGGAGGATTAAACTCTCTGTATTGATTATGACTTCACAAGTTACACATATATATACATGGAGTGCAACGGCAGGATAAGGTTACAACTGATCTAGCTAGTCCTAAGGAGACGTGAGCTACGTGCGGGACGAGCCAGTCGTGGGCGCAGGACTCGGGCGTGCGGGTGGCGAGGAGGACGTGGAGGAAGTAGTGTTCCAACACCCCCCCCCCCCCCCGCAGTCGAAACGGGGTCGCTGAGAACGTTGAGGCTGTCCCGGAACTCGTTGAAGATGGCCGTTGGCAGTCCTTTAGTGAAGATGTCCGCGAACTGAGATGAAGTAGGAACATGCAGAACCTTGACGTCGCCTATGCTGACCCGTTCGCGGACGAAATGCAGGTCGATTTCCATGTGCTTTGTTCGCTGGTGCTGCACCGGGTTGCTCGAGAGGTACACAGCACTCACGTTGTCACAGAAGACAACGGTGGCGCGGCGTGGTGGTCGACGGAGCTCGGTGAGGAGTTGGCGAAGCCAGCACGATTCGGCGACGACGTTAGCGACCGCGCGGTACTCGGCCTCCGCACTAGACCGGGACACCGTGTTCTGACGCTTCGAGGACCAAGAGACGAGGTTGGGTCCGATAAAGACGCAGAACCCGGATGTCGAGCGGCGGGTGTCCGGGCACCCGGCCCAGTCGGCGTCGGAGTAGGCGACGAGGTCGTGTGTCGGGGCAGAGCTGTGGATGCGCAGACCGAGGTGGGAGGTGCCATGCACGTACCGCAGGATCCGCTTGACGAGCTGGAGGTGCCGCTCACGGGGATCGTGCATGAAGAGACAGGCCTGCTGGACCGCATGAGTGATGTCCGGCCTCGTCAGGGTCAGGTACTGGAGCGCGCCGGCAAGGCTCCGGTAGAGGGTAGGGTCGGCAACGGGCGCACCCTCTGAGGCAGACAGCTTGGCGCGAGCGTCGAGGGGCGTGCTGATCGGCTTGCAGGTGAGCATGCCCGCCCGATCGATGACCTCGAGCGCGTACTGCTGCTGCGAGACGAAGAGGCCGGAGGCAGAGCGTTGCACGTTGACGATGAGGAAGTGATGCAGCTCGCTGAGGTCGGTCATGGCAAAGGCTTGGTGCAGAGAGTCGATGACGGAGCGAAGGAGAGCGGTGCTGCTGGCAGTGAGGATGATGTCGTCCACGTATAAGAGCAGATACGCCATGGAGTCGCCGCGGTGGAGGATGAACAGCGAGCTATCGCTGTGGGAGGCGACGAAGCCGAGGGCGACGAGGTGCGCCATGAACCGCGAGAACCAGGCGCGGGGGGCCTGCTTCAGGCCGTACAAGGAGCACTGGAGACGGCAGACATGATCCGGGCGGTCGGCGTCGAGGAAGCCGGAAGGCTGCTCGCTGTAGACGACCTCGTCGAGCCGACCGTGAAGAAAGGCGTTCTTCACGTCCAGCTGGTGGATCGGCCACGAGCTGCTGACGGCGAGGCTGAGGATGACCCGGATAGTTGATGGCTTGACGACGGGGCTGAAGGTCTCGGTGTAGTCAACGTTTTCACGCTGGGTGAACCCACGCAGGACCCAGCGAGCCTTCTGGCGTGCCAGAGAGCCGTCGGCATTGAATTTGTGCCTGTAGATCCATTTGCCGCAGACGACGTTCACACCTGCAGGACGCGGCACTAAACACCAGGTTTTATTATGAATCAGTGCATCATATTCCTCACGCATAGCGGCATACCAGCGGGGGTCTTTGAGGGCAGTGCGGTAGGTTGGAGGGATGGGGGAGAGGAGATCGACGGTGAGATTAGTTTGAGTTTTAGGAAGGGCAAAGCCAGATTTGCCGCGCGTGCGCATAGGATGAGGGTTTTGTGGGGTTGCGATGGCAACGGCGCGCGGTGGGAGCGAGGTGCTTCATGGCGAGGTGCTGCATGGCGCGGTGCTGGACGTGGGAAAAAGGCAGCGAGGGGAGGGTTGCATGCGGTCGTGGGGCACGGCGCGTGGGGTGGAGCCGCGTGGCGGAAGGGAAGGGGGCGAGGTGGGAGCAGCATGCGAGGGTGGGGTCTGCGGAGCTGGCGCAGGGGGCGGGCCGGTGGGAGGATGGGACGCGGCGGGTGCGGGGGAGACAGGTGGGCTGTTGTGGATAGGCGCGTGATCCGAGGAGGATCTGGAGTTGGTGGGAAACGAGGTAGGAGGGGACGATCCCGAGGCGTGGAAGGGCGGCGGACGAGGTGGTCGGGCGCTGGGATTTTCTGCTGTGGGATCGGGTGCGGAAAGTGTGGATTGGAAGGGAAAAATTGTCTCATCAAATGTAACGTGCCGAGAGGTGTAAACGCGCCGAGTGCGTAGGTCGAGGCAGCGGTAGCCTTTATGCTCGGGGGGGCTACCAAGAAGCACGCACGGGGTGGATCGGGGTGAGAGTTTGTGGGCGGCGTATGGTGCAAGGTTAGGGTAGCAGAGGCACCCAAAAGTGCGTAGGTCGGTGTAGCTAGGGTGAACGCCATGTAGGAGAAAGAAGGGTGTGAGGTTGTGAACTACGTGAGATGGTCGTCGGTTGAGGAGATGGGTAGCCATGTGGAGAGCTTCGACCCAATATGGTGGTGGCATGTGAGCTTGAGCGAGGAGAGTGCGAAGAATGTCGTTAGTGGAGCGAATGGCACGTTCGGCCTTCCTATTTTGCGGAGAAGTGTGCGGACACGAGAGACGGAGTACAATGCCTCGATCGGAGAGAAAGGTGAGAAGGGCGGTGTTGACGAACTCACCCCCATTGTCGCTTTGAATGCAATGGATAAGGGAGTGGTACTGCGTGAGAATGTAGCGACAAAAGCGTACAAGAACAGAGGCCGTTTCAGACTTGTTATGTAAAGGGAAAGACCAGGAGAAATGAGTGTAGTCATCCATTATTATAAGATAATATTTAAAACCAGAAAAGCTGGATACAGGCGACGTCCAGAGGTCGCAGTGAATTAACTGAAACGGGAAACTAGTAAAGGAAAGCGATGCTGAAAAAGGTAATCTAGTGTGGCGCCCTCGTTGGCATGCATCACATGTAGGAGATGGTGCGGGCACATTATTACATGAAGGGGAAATAAAAGACTGTAGCGAGGCCTGAGTAGCCCGGCTTGGATGACCGAGGCGGCGGTGCCAAATATCGCCGGCGGTGGTGCTGGTGAGGACGGTGGCGCCGGAGCCTAGGAACGGGTAGAGCGGGCCGGAGCTACTGGACCTCATGATTAGCCTCCGAGTGAGCAGGTCCTTCACAGAAAAGCCATAGGGGTCAAATTCGATTGAGCATGAGTTATCAGTAGTGAATTTACGAACAGAGATTAGGTTTTTGACTACGTTTGCAGAGACTAGGACGTGGTTGAGATGAAAGGGTTTGGGAGGGAGAGAGGTATAGCCGAGGGAAGAGGGAGTCATGATGGTGCCGTTGCCTACTATAATGGGAGGAAGATGATGAGCTGAAACATCATAAAGCCGAGTGAGTATACCTGCGTTCCCAGAGATATGTGAGGAGGCACCAGAGTCCATGTACCAGTCGGTGGCGCCGGGCTGCTGCAGCGACATGTTGCTCATGGCGGAGTTGAGCATGCTGAAGTTGTCCCACGAGCCAGGAGTGGGCGATGGTGGAGGTGGCGCATGCGAGGAGGACGACGCGCCAGGGTAGAAGACGGGGTGCGCCTGCGCCGGGGCAGCGGGGCGGGGCCCGAGGATGCCGGCGGCGTGCGGGGGCACCCACGGAGCACGCCCAGGAGGAGGAAAAGGCGCGCCCCAGGGCGCGAAGTACCCCATCCACGGCGTCTGCCCGCCGGGGAACTGCTGCTGCTGGGGGTGGCGGCCGCCGTTGCCGCGACCACGACCGCGGCCACGACCACGGCCATTGCCACGGGCGCGATCAGAGGAGCCGCCGCGACCTGGGGTGCCCTCGCCGGTGGGCCGAGCGCGATCGCCAGAGCCGGGTGGGCCGCGATCGCCAGAGGAGGTGTCGGGGAGGCCGCCGGCGTTGGTGCTGACGGTGAGGGCGGTGGCCCCCTCGGTGCGATCACGGGCGTCGAGGGAGATCTCTTCAAGAAGGAGGCGCGAGCGCGCCTGGATGAAGGTGGGGAAGGGTACCTGGAGGGGGAGCACCGAGGCGAGGACGTGGAAGCGGCGCGAGAGCCCGCGGATGAGCTGCAGAGTGAGGGACCGGTCGGTGACCGGTTCGTCCACGTCGGCGAGGGCGTCAGCAAGGGCCTTCAGGCGGCGGCAGTATTCGCCGACGTGGAGGTCGCCCTGGGTGGTGGAGCGGAACTCGGCCCCGATGTGGATCGCGCGGGCCGGCTGATTGTCGTGGAAGAAGTGAGTCAGCTGGCTCCAAGCGCGGTGCGCCGTGTTGTCCGGCGACTTGATGACGTCGTAGAGGTCGTCGGAGATGGACCCGTAGATCCAAAGCAGGATGGTGACGTCGGCGTGGCGCCACGCCACGGTCTGCTGTTGAGGCTCGGAGAAGTGGTCGACGCGCCCCCCGGCATCGTACATGGAGAGCACGCACCTGAAGATCTGCCGCCATTTGGAGAAGTTGCCGGCGGCGAAGTCCAGCTTGAAGTTGAGGAAGTGGCCGATGTTGAGCTGGTGCATGTTGGGGATGCCGGAGGAAGACGAGGCGCCGGCGGACGGAGGGCCCGGGAACGGGAGAGCGACCGCGAGCGGCACCGTCGCAGGGGGCGCCGTGGCCACGGGCAGAGACGCCATGGCAGCTGGAGTCTTGGCAGGAGGTGCCGGGGCAGGAGGCGCCGTGGTGACGGGCAGAGGCGCCGTGGCGACGGGGAGGGGCGCCGAGGAGGACATGGTGAAGTCTCAGAGAGAACTCGCGTCTGATACCAAGTTGGAGGATTAAACTATCTGTATTGATTATGACTTCACAAGTTACGCATATATATACATGGAGTGCAACGGCAGGATAAGGTTACAACTGATCTAGCTAGTCCTAAGGAGACATGAGCTACGTGCGGGACGAGCCAGTCGTGGGCGCAGGACTCGGGCGTGCGGGTGGCGAGGAGGACGTGGAGGAAGTAGTGTTCCAACAGGACGAGCGAGGTTGATGGCCGGGGAGGGCGAGGATTTTTGCGTTTGGCGCGTGACCTCGCCTATTCCCCATTTAAAATGAAGGTTCAGCCCTTTGCAGAGTATTGGTGAGTTTTGGAACTCAGCATAGCAAGACCAACAGTCAGTTAGTCAACGGCAGGTGCCACAAGTGCATGCCTGTCATATTTTTGCGGACTTTATCTCTGTGGGTGCTTGACATACACGTGACTCCTTGAATTCCGTATAAATAAGAAAAAAAGTTTACCATGCTTTTTATATTGCGTACTCAGCATAGATGGGACCCATCAAATTCGGTGATAAAAAAATAAGGCATAAAATTATTGCGTTCCTAGGAAAAAGGTGAAGTTTGTGAAGTTTCTTGTCACTGCCAAGTCCTAATTTGTATCAAAGTCGGCAGATACCTCAATTTGGCGAGTTCCCAATAAATTGAACTTGGCGAAAGGTCAGAACTCGATGAAATCCCAGATTCCAGTAGAGGACGCATTGGTGTTACAGTTTTAGGTGCCTTTTTAGTTGATCCAATGGATGTTATTTAAAAAAAATGATGTAGCTTACTGTAGTTGATGCCTTAGGAGTCAATTTTCGAATAAAAAGAGATAAGCTATGATTTCTTATGTTCCTTAATCTACACCGAACATTTCGCTCTTCCATGGATGGACTTAATTTGAGGTTCTCATAAGATTTATATTCTCCACCGATCGGTTCGTTCTGCCACTGAACCTACACAATTAGATGTCCATGTCTGTGGAATCTTATTCATTGTGGTGTCTCTGACAATGCCATGGTCAGGTACATTTCCTACGAAGAGATGGGAGTTGCTAGAAATCTACGTCCCTGCTGATTTTCCATTTGTCTTTCTCAAAGTTGACGATTCCCAAGCACTTTCTGGGCTACCTCTTGCAGCCCAGAGAATTCTGCCAACGTGCAAATTCAGGCGGTCATCTGAACTCTTGGTTTATTTCTCAGTCTCCGGATCACAGTTCGGCACCATGTGTCACTCCAATGTAGGGGCGTATAGCCAGGCCCAGCACTAGTAGAAAAAGGGATTTTTGTCCCGGTTGGTAAGGCCCTTTAGTCCTGGTTCGAAAACCGGGACTAAAGGGTCGTTACTAATGCCTCTCCCCTTTAGTCCCGGTTCGAAGGAACCGGGACTAAAGGGCGCGGCCACGTGGAGCTCCACCTTTAGTCCCGGTTGATAACACCAAACGGGACTAAAGGAAATTTTATGATTTTTTTTGAATTTTTTTTTTTGATTTTCAAATTTCTGAATTATTTTAATCTCTAGGCTGTAATCACCACCCCTCATCACTGCTCAATTTATCCTCTAACCACCCCTCATCATTCCAAATCATTTAACTTCCCGAACGGTTAACTTACCGAACGGTCACCCATCCTCCCACTCCCCCAACCTGAGCACGCATAACTTTCGGGTTCTATTCTCACTCGTTTCCAAGTCTGCACTTGTTGTTTTCCTGACAATAGTAAGATGTCAATCCTATTAACCTTCACGGATTTTTCTTGAGCATGAAGTGACACATTTCACTGTTTGAGTTTGAAACTATTATTTTAAAAAACAAAAATTATTTAGTAACACTAATATTTCTTGAATAATTAGTTTGACCATTGTTTGACCATATTTGACCAAAATTCGAAATAACTGAAATAATTATTTAGTAACACTAATATTCTAGAATAATTAGTTTGACCATTGTTTGACCACAGTTTGACCAGATTTGACCACATTTTTTCCAAAAAAAATTGAAACTATATTTTTTTCTGTTACTAGTGGCGCACCTAGCAAATGGTGCGCCACTAGTAAGTTTGAAATTTTTTCGATTTTTTCCACTCTAGATCTTATAAGCCCCGTAACTTTTTTTCTGTTAGGTTTTTGAGGATTTTGAAAATGTTTAACGGGGTTTCCCCGGTTAAATTTGGATGTAACTTTCCGAGTAGATGATTTTTCATATAAAATACTTTTTAATCCGAGTTCGTATGCAAAAGTTATGCCCATTTTACAAATTCCAGTGAGATTTTGCAAATAAAGTCCAAATTCGTATTTGTAAATTTTCCCAACAACCAGACCACATATCACATGGGAAACTTATTTTATTTTATTTTATTGACATTTCCATCATTTTCTTTTGTTTTTTCTAAAACTGAAAAGGTGGTCGGGGGGGGGGGGGGGGGGGGGGGGGGAGTTTGAAAATGGGACCTTTAGTACCGGTTCGTGCCATGAACCGGTACTAATGCCTCAAAGCCCATTAGTCCCGGTTCGTGGCACGAACCGGGACTAAAGGGCCCAGGTGAACCGGGACTAATGCCTTAGCCGCACGAACCGGGATAAATGCTCACATTAGTCCCGGTTCGTGATTGAACCGGGACTAATGTGAAAAATTCCCTGTGACCAAAGCCCTGTTTTCTACTAATGCAGGCAACACATGCCATGCAACAAGGTCTTTCATTGACTGTATCTACTGTTCAATACTATAGCTATGAGATTGGCCTGGGGAGCGGCAAGCTCCTGGCTACGCAACTGCTCTATGCTGTGTGGCTATACAGACCAACCAGGCCGTGCCTAGCGGGGTGGCTATACCATAGCCACTGAAAACTGTACGCTGTGTTTGGTTGCATCCATACAGACCAACCAGGCCGGCGCGGTGTAAAAATGGCCCGTTTGATAGATTGTATCCACTGTTTGTTTTGTATAGCACGAACCTTAAAGCACCGCCAGTCAAGCCCGCTAGAAACGGTGGAATGGGCCATTTCGCCTCAGCCAAGTAGCGTTTTTTATTCTAGCATGGTGCAGCAGTCAGTGGCGGGCATTGATAAGCGCCCGCCGCACGTACTTTACACAGCAGTGGCGAGCGTTGCACCTTGCCTACCATTAGTAGGGTCGCCCACCACTGCTACCAGATTGAATCCGCCCACCACAGTTAGGGTCCTACCAGTGGCGGCCGGGCCCCACCACTGATGACACTTTAGCAGTGGCAGGAGGTCAGTGGTGGGCAGCCCCACCTCCTCCGACTCCAGAATCACCGGCTTCACAGACTACCAGTCTAAGTAGAGCTCCATTCTAAGAGTAGTCTTAGTTAGATAGTTTGTAGTTGTTGATGTCGACTCAGAGTAGAACTTGAGTAAAACTTGTGATGATGCTTTTAGGTACACGAATCATTAATGCTTATGTTGGTTATGTTACTTGTGTTCTTCTCCTGGTTTGCTTTTTTAAATTATGTTCTTCTCTTGGTAGATGAGGTGGTATGCGGTGTGTAGAAGGAGGTCTCCAGGAATGTATGATTCGTGGGAGGCATGTAGTGAACAGGTGAATGGTTACAACAATAGCTCAGATAAAGGGTTTCCAACTAGGCAGGAGGTAGGAGATGCTTACGCCAAGTTTGTGCTCAGAGCGAAGCGCGACGATAGAGTGGGCAAAGGTGAAGGTCAGATCGGGTTTAGTCGGCTGAAGAAGCTGATAATCTTCGACCAGTTCGTCGCCATTTTGATGTTGATGCTATATTGTCCATGGATAGTATACATTCGGTTAAATGTTACTTCTTTTCTATGGTTGTTATCTTTTCTATACATCGCCATGGTTAAAATGCTTTTTGCCGAGGATGTTACTCAGCTTCATTTACTTTTACTGTAGTGATGTAAGCAAAAGATCAGAGCTAATGGAACAACCCTGCATAAGCAAAGGATTAGTAACTTGGGAAGAGTCGTTCTGCCCAGCTGGGGGCTGCTCTTCGTTTGGCTGCTTTGTAGGAGTTTGACAAGCATCTTGTTTTCCCTTGTACAAGGGTCAAGGGTATAGATATCATAGTAGATGATCAAGTGAGTCAATCGGCGACCGATCACCGATCGCCGCGCATTAATCTGCCCGCTGCCACTCGCCAGTCAGTCCGTGTTCCTCAGTCGATCGACTGCCGCCTGCCTATTCTCCCAGAAGAAGTTTTGTTTTATTTCTAGCCCTCCTACTCTCTATTAAATTGATGCCCACACCATCGATCATGTGACGAGACTTGTTCATCTGTGCTTTATCAGACTTGTTCCGTGGATTTCGTTTTCCATGTGACCTTGTGATACGCTATGATTTTTGTTGGCTTTTCAGTAGTAATTCATAAATATAAGATGGTCCAGCTTTTCTATGAGTGAGTGTATAGACATGTTTTACTGTATTTGTTTTGTTTGCGGGGATAGCTCAGTATTTTCTAAGTATTTCAAAAATACTACAGTTTTTAGGATTACCATGATTTTATTTACTTTGAGCTGTTTGACAACCACACAAAACTGTGGTTTCAATACTACAGTTTTTCTAATACGATGGTATTTTCTCTGCGTAAAAAGAAACCCTGGACCTCTTTTTTAAAACAGAGCATGCGAAAGAACGAGCCGATCGTTCTCTTCGGTAGCTTCAAGCCGCCACAAGCTCGTCTTGATCGGGCACCCATGGACAAATCAAGGATAGGCAGTTCAGTGTGGCGCGTATAGGGAGAGTACCGTAGTTGATGGGAAGGAGCAGGCTCACTAGTAGAAAAGGGGGCTTTGGTCCAAGCCGGGTAACCCCATTAGTCCCGGTTCAGTCCAAAACCGGGACCAATGGGGGCATTGGTCCCGGTTCGTGAGCTCAGGGGGCCGGCCGGGCCACGTGGGCCATTGGTCCCGGTTCATCTAGACCTTTTGGTCCCGGTTGGTGGGATGAACCGGGACCAATGGGCCTCGCTCCTGGCCCACAACCATTGGTCCCGGTTCGTGCCTCAAACCGGGACTAAAGATTAGACCTTTAGTCCCGGTTTGAGGCACGAACCGGGACTAATGGGGATGAGACCTTTAGTCTCAGTTCGTGCCACGAACCGGTACTAAAGGTCTCATTTTCAAACTCTACCCTCCCCCCCCCCCCCCCCATCGCCTTTTCAGTTTTAAAAAAAATAAAAGAAAATGATGGAAATGTCAAAAAAATAAAAGAAAATAAGTTTCCCATGTGATATGTGGTTTAGTTGTTGGGAAAATTTGCAAATGTGAATTTTGACTTTATTTGCAAAATCTCTCTGAAATTTGTAAAAATGGGCATAACTTTTGCATACTAACTCGGATGAAAAAGTTTTTTATATGAAAAATCATCTACTCGAAAAGTTACATCCAAATTTAATGGGGGGAACCCCATTAAACATTTTCAAAATCCTCAAAAACCTAATAGAAAAAAAGTAACGGGGCTTTTAAGATCTAGAGTGGAAAAAATCAAAAAATATTCAAACGATGGGCAAACTGTGGTCAAACAATGGTCAAACTAATTATTCTAGAATATTAGTGTTACTAAATAATTATTTTTGTTATTTCAATTTTGGTCAAATCTGGTCAAACTGTGGTCAAACAATGGTCAAACTAATTATTCAAGAAATATTAGTGTTACTAAATAATTATTGTTTTTTAAAACAATAGTTTCAAAATAAAACTATGAAATGTGTCACTTCATGCTCAAGCAAAATTCCTGAAGGTTAATAGGATTGACATCTCAGTATTGTCAGGAAAACAACAAGTGCAGACTTGGAGCGAGGGAGAATAGAACCCGGAAGTTAAGCGTGCTCAGGCTGTGGGAGTGGGAGGATGGGTGACCGTTCGGGAAGTTAGATGATTTGGATTGATGAGGGGTGATTATAGTATAAATTGAGAAGTGATGAGGGGTGGTGATTACAGACTAGAGGTTAAAATAATTCAGAAATTTGAAAATAAAAAAAAATCAAAAAAATTTCAAAAAAAATTTCAAAAAAAATCATAAAATTTCCTTTAGTCCCGGTTGATGTTATGAACCGGGACTAAAGGTGAAGCTCCACATGGGGAGAGGCATTAGTACCGACATTTTAGTCCCGGTTCCAGAACCGGGACTAAAGACCCTTATGAACCGGGACTGAAGGCCCTTTTTCTATTAGTGGCTGCGACAACAACCTTGACGGCGAACGCGGACGAAGGCCGAGCGTTAGCTCCTGGTGCTCCAAGACGCGAAAGAAAACCAAGCCACTCCCGTCAACGCGAAGCTCCGCCGCGAGGTGCGACGCGGTGTGATCGGTGTTATGGTAGTTACACCTATTTGGTGTACTTTGGTAAGTATACACTGAGCTTGTGCATGGTGCGTTTAGCTTGGCCGTTCGGTTCAGTTAGTGCATGGTCCTGCTAGTTTGTGCACGCCGGTGCACTGTGCCCCGTTCATCAGTTTGTAGCTAGCAACGCACCGTTTGCACCTGGTTCAAACGGCTACCTAGTTAATATTACGTCGATGCATGCAAGCTCTTGCCAAACTGGTCCACAGTATTCTAATACTTCAAAAATACTCTGTTATGTTAAAACTGTGGTATTGTGTATTTGTTTGTCCACTTATTTTATTTCATATGTCGTCTGTATTGAAATAGTCAACACGTATTATGTTTGTGGACGGAGGGAGTAATTTATAAATTACAGCATTTCATCATTGTATTTAGATAGAACTACTCATCAACCCGTGCACCTGCACGGGCTAATGACTTTGAGTCAAAAACTTTGTATTTATGTACCCTGGAAAAAGAATAATCGGTCACAATATTGTTGACTGTTTCTATAAGTGCACTTATCAAAATCGCAGTCACTTTTTGTATTTATGTACACTGAGCTTTGAATGAACGTACATAAATACAAAATGATACCTAATTTGACTGTACACAATTTGAACGTACATAAATACAAAATGAGGAAATAATACCTAATTCATGGTAGTAATATGGAAAAAACCAAAAATAGTATAATTTTGGAAATTTATTGTAGAAAATGATACATTATTGAAAAATAGAATGGTAAAAATTTAGTAACATTTTGGTAAATTTGTACATTTCTATTGACTGTAAATTTAGTCCTAGTTAGTTTTATCAATTTGAGATAATAGAAATTTGGTTTTTGCTGTGTGGTAATTAAAAAAATATAGTTCTTCCCTCAAAGCAGTTCAGTCTATTACTCTTTACCCATTGGCATAAAATACTATATACTGTGTCAGTTTGCGTTCTTTAGTGAATATATAAATTCTTATTTATCGTTAAATTATCAGAAGTTTTGTTTCTTTATTAAAAGAATAAATAGCTGGTCACAAAATTTGAAATTATGTGCTATTTTAGTCTTCAACTTCCGCAAATGGATGTTACACATCTTTGTACCTAAAAATGCACACTATGACTTAATCTCTTTTTTATTTTGCAACTCGGTCGGCTCAGAAATAACATTTGCTTAGTGGACTGAGAAATAACAAATTTGAAATATTATACTGAAATGTGGGTGCGGTTTATCTATGCCATTTGAAAGACCCAGTAAAAAGGGGTTTCTATTGGTCATTATGAAAGTTAGAAAATATATATTGCATTATATATAGCTCGTAATCAAAATTAAGATATATGTACTTTTCAAATTGCGTACTTATAATTTTTATTAGGCATATTTTGCATTTATTGTCTCAATTTTTGTTCCGGATGAAAATCTTGAACACTTTTATGGAACGTCAGGGGCATGCAAGTGAGAAGAAGTTGGCGATCAAGGGAGGCAATGGAGAAAACAATCGACAAAACCATGCACTGTATTATTATACTCGTAAAGAGAGTAAAGATTGACATTTTCTGGAGAGTATATCATAAAAAACTTGTTTATTTGTAGTCCAAATTAACGTTATTTGTTGGGCAAAAAATATATATATCATGAATCACTTGTACGCAGTCATTCTGTACTATTACCGTTTCCTATGCACATATACGTGTGGATTACCTCGCTGGTAAATTAACATCAAGCCAGTTTCATTAATCTATATTGAGACGTGTTTTTTATAAGGGGACCTATTAGAGACTTGTTGTATAGGCTTTCTTTTTTTCTTTGTTGTAGGACGTAGCGTGTTTACTTTGGAAACTGCTAGTGCACACGTTTTTTTTACTGTAATCTAATAGGATTGTTATTTATGGACCATACATATTACATTTGATCATAGTCGTATATTTAATAATCCTATGGTAATTATTGATCTTACTCTAGAATTAGCGTGGAGCCTCGTATGGTGCCTCTAATTAGTAAATATAAGATATAAGATATATGATGATAACTAATATATTATTTATGCTCTACAATCGAAGGTTAGACTTCACATGGATGGGAAAAATATTTTTGGACGTAGTTGCTCACACACCAAAGATTTTCAAGATATGTGCTCGTTCAAATTTTTAGGTTCTGTCAACTTTTCTTATCTTGATAAGCTTAGAAATCATGTATTCTTAGTAACATGATTTTTTGGAACAAAATAAAAGGTCCCCGGCACAGGGCCCCTAATTTGTGGAGAGGGACCTGTTACCGACTTGTGTCTGCTTCCTTGTGTTTTCTTGCTCTAGGTGGCCGTTGTGCTTGGATATTTCCCTTTCCTTTTGTTGTAGTGGAACACTGGTTTCTGTTAACAGAAACAGAATAGATATCTTACAAACGCTTGCTGGGGGTGGGGTCCCAGCAAACGCCCACATAACCATAAGATTTGCATTCGACGGTGACACTTTTTTGCAAAAGAAGAAAAATCCACAATTTAAACAAATTGCCATGATAGTTTTGTAAAATGTTAACCGCAGCCTAACCAATACACATAAACTGCCATTGGGGGGTTTGCAAATACCATGTCCCCCGGCGAGCATTCGCTGGGGATTGGCTTTCTAACAGAAATCAGAGAGGAAACTCTCTTTTCAAAAAAAGAAAGAAAAGCTGCTGACTTGTGCCGTTCACATTACAACATGGCGCAAGCCCAACAACATCGATCTCTAGCACTAGCACATAAATGCTAATAGCAACAGCAGGCAAAGATAGAGTTCGTATGATCTTCCATTTCCTTGAAGTTAAAGACAGGAATAATCCGAAATGTCAAAAAGAATGGCACAATTAAAAGGAAGCAAAGAGATAACGAGGAGCTTTAATTATTCGTTTCCTGCGCTGCAGCTTTTGATGGATGAGCTGCCAACAGCGGCGCACATAATATTTTAGACGCTTTAAGCATCACTAAAAGTTGTAAGGGCATCTTCAACGGTGACCCGCAAATTCCCTCGGTTTTGTCCGAAATTCAGTCAAGACCAATGTCCAAACGCTGATGCGGGAGCCGGCCATCCAATCGTGCCTTCCGCCAAACAGCTTCCATTCACATACACACCTTCCGCCAAAAATACTTTTCATTCCATTGTGTGTTAGTAAAATAATCCATTAAGCTCACTAATATACACCTTCCGCCAAACACTTTCTGTTCACATGCACACCTTTCGCCAAAATACCTTCCGTTCAATTGTGGGTTACTAAAATAATCAATTAAGCTCACTAATGTACACCTTCCGCCAAACACTTGCATGATTAATAGTAGTCTCCGCCAAAGCAAAAAAAGATTAGCCGCAGCTATTCGCCATCCGGAGGAAGAGAGGACACGTGGTGACTTTTGGTTCATCATGTGGATTTCCGGACTCCCGCCAAGGTTCCCCACGTTTATCTCCAATTTACTGGAAAAACGTGGTCCAGACCGCTCAATGGACCGATACAGAACCGCGATAGATGACAAACTGCGTCTAGACAGCACGGTCCGGATGCTTGCGGGAGGTTTGAGGGTCCGCCTTGGAGATGCGCTAATCCACGGGCCACGGCAATATAGCATTCTACTTGATCTGTGGTTTGCAGCCGCTATTTATACTCTCCGAAGACCGTCCGGTTCACTTCTCCATGGTATACATAGTCATCTATATACCTTTTTTCTAAGAGGGCCATCTGAATTCGAGTTCAAAGTCCATTTTTTTAGATAGCTTACAACATATGACATGCAGTTGTGTTCAAAGTCAAGGCCACTGACCAACATGTTATGTTTCTTTTGAGAAACTAACATGTACTTGTACCCGAAAAGCTCTGGTAACCACCACTTATTTTATTTTATTTTATTTTTGAAATTAACCGCCACTTATATGTTACTATAATTCCACGCATGATAGATAAACGAATATATGTTTGCGTGTCTTCCTTGCACTACATTTTTTTCTCCTATTGTTTGCTCATGCTGTCATGCGTGAAACGGCAACGCGTACATGCAGGGTATTACGATCGATCTCCCGCGGCTCAACATAGGCCAAAACGGAAGACGGGCTTCCTCAAAGCATGGTAATAAAAAGGAGCCCCGTCATATTTCTTTGCTCTACATTAGTTCTGTACTAATCTAACGTGCTCTGTGTTTGCCCTGCAAACTACAGCCTTGCTGCTTTGTGTTGTTGCTGCCTCGTAGACGAGTGTTGCTGCGGCTCATGTCAGATTTGTCGCAAACACGCCAAGCCAGATGGTGACCGATGAACAGTCCGAGCTGAGATACATATGTAACGTAGTACATACTAGAAGAAAAGGCACGCCTTGGCACGCTGTTTACTGTAATGTAGCATCACGTGTACCTGACGAAACTGAATCCCATGAGGCTGAAGGTGTGTAGGAGTTGAAGACGTCGCAGTCTGGGACCCGCAAGTAAGCGACGATGTTGAGTATTATGATTATAGCGTAGGATCTTACTCTACCCTGTCTTGTACTTCAAGTTGGTCATTGTACCCCTATATATGCGCCCACGAGGCTCAAGCAATAAACAATCAATTCCACCAACATCCTTCTCTATTCCTTCTGACCGTCGTGGAAGATTTTCGGTCAGTTCAATTTATAAGATATTGATCAAAACAAAGATTCAGAGGGAGAATTGGTTAGAGAATGTTCAAGGCCAGTCTGGCACTAGCATTGAGGAACGAAACTGGACGAAGCTTTGAAACATTACAGTGCCATCTAAGATCAAGAATTTCTTGTGGAGGTTGGGGCAGAACTCGATGCCTACCTCAGATGTGTTGCATCACCGTCATATGGCAACATCTTTTGTTTGTGCAATATGTTCATCTGAAGACAATTGGAAGCACGCTCTATTTGAATGCATGTTGGCAAGAAGTGTGTGGTAGCTCGCTACAGAGGAGATGGTTGGACATATGTGTGCAAATCATGCTTTGAATGCAAGGTACTGGCTGTTCTTGCTGAACTCGACACTATCTCATGAGATTTTCACTGAGATGGTAGTGACCATGTGGGCGATCTGGAAAGTAAGGAGAAAAGCAATCCACGAGGATATATTTCAGAGTCCACTCTCAATGTTGGAAGACTAACGGCACTTGTGCAACGTGAGGACCGAGTCCTCCGCAGTTAGGCTCACGATCTCTCCTATCATGTAGCACACGATGTGCATGCCCTCGTATAGCTCGGGCAGTTATTCTCGGTACTCTGTATATGACCCCTTCGTGGGCAATGGAATGTGATCACGCAGTGTTTCCATAATCCAACTTGGCACCAGAGCAACCCTTCCTACGACCTACCCTCCATGGCCACCGACGACTCTTCCGGTGGCCTCACGAGCTCCTCCGCTCCGCCTCCCTCTCCGGCACTCCCCTCTTCCGGACTCCCAGCCCCCATAGCTACTGCTCCACCGGCGACTGCTCCTGCCCCCATAGCTACTGCTCCACCAGCCACTGCTCCTGCTGCCATGTCCGTGTTTCCCTTCGTGCTGCCGGCCGCCCACTCTGACGTCGCATCTTCCTCTTCCCCGCCGTCCCCTCCATCCACAGCCTCAACAACATCGGCAACTTCATCACCTTCAAGCTCAACGTCCAGTCCGGTAACTAAAATACTAATTGGATGCTCCGACCAAGCCTTCACGTTAATCCTTATAAAACATCATAAATTATCCGTTAGATATGCAAATTGCACATCTACAACCATTGAATGAAGTGCCTCGAGGAGTCCTTGCCATCACTACTAGAAAAAAGGCTGTTAGTGGCGCACCTATTTTGGCTATTAATGGCGCACGCCTGGTGTGTCACTGTTAATCTACATAACAGTGCCGCACCACCTGCTACGCCATTACTATCCGAGACACTAATGGCGCAGCTAAAGTGCGCCATTACTAAGCCCAGAAGTGCGCCACTGCTGTTACTCCAAAGGACCATGCGTACCTTATGCTCTGGGTTACTAATGGCGCACTTTTAAATAATGCGCCACTGGTGTTTTTATTTCTGTGCGCCACTAAAGTGCAATATCACTACTAGGGAAAACCCTAGTAGCAGTGCAGGTTTTAGACCTATCAGTAGCGCGGGGTTATGCGCTACTGATAAGGCGCTACAGCTAACGAATAGCAGTAGCGTGCCTCCACCCACGCTACTGCTAAATCGACTTGGTAGTAACGAGTTCCAGGAGGAGTGCTACTGGTAATTAGTAGTAGCCCTTCTCCCTGCCCGCGCTGCTACTATTATTTCGTATTTTATTTCTTTTTTATTTCATGTTGTATTCATACACCTTTACACAAGTTTTCATACAACTGGAATTTAGAAATTGTTTTTACATCATAATGAGTTACTACATCACAGGGTGAAAGAACCGTGTAGACTAGTTTCAAGTGGATGGACATCCACTTGAAACTAATCCCCGGTTCTTTCACCCAATGATATAATAAATATCATCATCATCATATCATTAACAACTTATCATCATAATACATCATTGTCATATAACACCTCCTCAAGATCATCATTTTCATCAATGAGACATCACATAGCAAATTGGTCACTAGTCGTAATCACAAGTACTCCTCACATCATCAACTCTAACACATTGTATCACATAATAAACATATTATACCTCATATGACCTACTACATTCTCTTAGGACCTACTATATTCTCTAAGATAAAATAGCAAAAAACAAGATAGCCCCTGACTCTCGATTATGGAGAATGGAGATTATCCTGTCTCCAATTCTTGCCTTTCGCTTAATGTTACTTCCAAGAACCTCCTTGCAAATGTCCAAACATTTTTTCCATTCTTTGATTAGCATGTGTTCATCGCTTTTAGAAATCCGATATGCACAGGTGAGCTCCTTAGATTCACCTGGCTGTATGTTCATAACTGCAAGGCGACCATTCTGATACATCAGATGAGGCACACAATCCATCGGGATTTTCTGTTGAAAAACATAGTAATAACTTCGTAGTTAGCAATGATGTACTAGTTTTAGAAGTATGCAAAAGATGCATGGATGTCGTAATAGTAAAAAATCTTACCAGGGTATCTCCATTGAAGTTATCGTGGTTCAACGCGTGCACTAGTGGCACGTATTCACCATAATTTGGAGGAGTTCGATAATAGGTATTGTAATTCTCAAAAAAAGTACAATAAGCAATCAGATGACTTTTCTCCTTATAAGTTAATTCGGAGCCATCAGTGTAGTGGGTTTTGTCTACCATCTTCTGCACATGCTTTGAAGATTCAAAATAAGCTGTCAATGGAAATAAGCTGTCAACTATTTTAAATTAAACAATATAAATTAGTTAATAACTATGTTTGAGAAACTCACATTGCGGTAGAATCGGAAGCGTATCAACAAGGACCCAAATGTCCATATTGTCTTGCTCGATGTCAGGATTACCAAGATCCATGGTGACAATCATACCCTCATAAAAACCATACATTTTGCAAAGTGCTTCCCAATTTTGGCAACCAAAATGGATTACGCTCTGAGAATTGTACAGATTTACTTCAAAATCGATATCATGATGGGTTATTAGGTGTATTTTCTTTGTTTCATAATTTTCATGGTCTTCAAAACCCATCCTCTCCAAGACATAGCGTCTTGCATGGCATGGGATAAGCTAGTCGAATTGTAAAAGATAAAAATTAGACGTTGAAATAGTTGAAGTCATGCTTAATTACGAAAAAAACACTTGTCGTTGTTGCGTACCGTTTCAACACCGAAGGTCTCCTCGAGCTTAATGCTGAAGCGCCGATCTTCATCCAGCTCAACGAACCTGTCGCACATACCTCGATCATCGTGGCACCAGCTGCACTCCCCCGGGAGACTGTCGTCGTCCGAGTACGACATTTCCTACGTTCATAATTCAAAGATTAAACTTGTACATATTCTAGCACAAGTCATGCCAGAATTCACGGAAAAATCCGGCATGACCTTTGCTAAAAAAGGACATATCGAGCGCCTGAAATTTGCCAAAACGGAAATTAATCAACACTCCGGCAAAACATAGGCCACTCGGAGGTGTAACCAAAACATGAAATAATTGCTTAAACTAAAAAATAACAACAAATATGGCATGTTCAACTAGTTCTATTAATTCAACTAGTTCTATTAATTCAACTAGTTCTTACTAAATATAAACTTAGTATAAAAAGAAAAAAAACTAGTTCTTTCTAAAAATGAAGTAGTCCAACTAGTTATTAATTTACTTACTATACTAGTTCAACTAAAACTTAACTAGTTCAACTAAAACTAAACTAGTTCTATTAATTCAACTCGTTCTTACTAAATATAAACTTACTATAAATAGAAAGAAACTAGCACATCTACTACTACTAATTAACATCTAACTACTACATCTACTACTAATTAACATCTACTACTGCTAATTATACAACTAGTTTACCATCACTACTAGTAATTAATATCCACTACTTCTAAAAATCATTATCTATGAACCCTAAATTAACATCTACTACTACTAAAATCATCTACTAACTAAGCAAAGAGAGAGGGGGTGGGGGAGGGGTCGGGGGCTTACAGAGGGAGAGACGGTGGCGGGGAGGTGCTTGGCGATGGAGGGGCGGCGAGGGCGGGCTCGGGATCGGGAGGCGGCGGTCCTGGGCGGCGGGCTCGGTCGAGGGCGGCGGGCTCGATCGAGGGCGGTGGCGGTGAGGTCGAGGGCGGCGACAGTGTGGTCGAGAGCGGCGGCGGTGAGGTTGAGGGCGGGCGGCGGCGGCGGCGGTGAGGGCAGGCGCGCTCGGGCTCGGGCGGCGGCGACAGGAGTAGGGGAACAGGCCGGGGGGGAGGAGGACTTAGTGAAATTTTGATTCGGGGGGGGGGGGGTTGGTTAACTCGAACTAGTAGTAGCGCTCATATGGAAAACGCGCTATAGCTAACTTATCTATAGCGCGTTTTAGGGAAAACCGCTACTGCTAATGGAAGCAGTTATTTCTTTTGTTTATCCCAATATCAGTAATGCTTTGTCCTAAAAAAACGCTATAAGTCTAAGCAATGTAAAAACATCAAAAATATACATTGGTCATCATTGATCTTTTTGTGTATAATCTAAATAGTCAACATGAATCCTCACTGTACCTGTATAGGTCAGGCGAGGATTCATATTGCAACCACAAATCATACACATATAGTTCAATGAAGACCAAGTGCTCGAGATAGGTTGAGAAACAACATATTTAAGGTGGTAAACACCTTGTTCGCTTAGCAGTATGGGACTAAACTTAATTAATTGCGGTGATACTTAGCAGTAGCGAGTTTTGAGGAAAACCGCTGCTACTAAGTTCTTTAGCAGTAGCGCGTCCACGGAAAGGGCGCTACTACGATATCTAGCCTGGAGGCAACACCGTGGCAATTATAGTAGTAGCGCTCTTTTCTGAAGCTCGCTATTGCTAATTAGCAGTAGCGCCTGTTTTTAGACCGCGCTGCTGCTAAGATTCTGTGTATAAGGTTTTCCCTAGTAGTGTATGCACTGGTAGAAAAAGGGCCTATAGTCCCGGTTCGTAAGGGCCTTTAGTCCCGGTTCAGGAACCGGGACTAAAGTGTCGGTACTAATACCTCCCCCCTTTAGTCCCGGTTCAATCCAGAACCGGGACTAAAGGCCCTCCACGTGGGCAGTGCGCAGAGCCCAGCCAGGAGACCCTTTGGTCCCGGTTGGTGGCACCAACCGGGACCAATAGGCATCCACGCGTCAGCACTTCTGTGGCTGGGGTTTTTGTTTTTTTTGAAATGGGGGGGGGGGGGTTGGGGTTTTTGGGGGGTTAATGTAGGTGTTTCATATATTGTGTTAGCTAGTTATAATTAATAGAGAGAACTGTCCTCTGTTATGTCTGTGCTTGGTCGACGCTACATACTATACATACGTATATAGAGAGGACTAGACACGCTAGCTAGCTAGTAAGCAAACGAAGGAAACAGAAGATCGTCATGAACATATATGCATATATACAGAGAGAAGTGATATCGACCACCTCTCCTTCTCCGAGAGATTGGTCGAACAACAAGTTCTCGTATATCTATCTGACACTACCGGCTACATATATACAATAATTATCTCTTACAAATATAATCATACGGACTCAGGGTTCGCATAGAATTCTCCGTCTTCAGGGATCACGTGGTCAAGAAAGAATGCCGCCAATTCCTCTTGAATTCCTCGCATGCGAGCTGGTGCTAGGAGTTCATCCCGCTTCCGAAACATCTAATTTAAAGAAGGGGGTCAATACATATATATATATATGAATGAATGAAACTCAACACAAATGATGGTAATAAAATAAAATTGTGAATGTTGTTATTTACGTACTGCATATTGTTCGTCAGTGTAGCCCCGCTCACAGGTCGTGTGGCGGATGGACTCGCAAACATAGTAACCACAGAAATCATTCCCTTGTTGCTGCCACAACCACTTTACAAGAAATAGAGGTTAATCAAACTGATAAGCAAGAATGCCAAATGGTATTGATGAAACTAGCGCTTGAATGACTAGTAGATGCGCTTAAAATGCTACTATAGCTAGTACTTACTTTCAGGTGTCTAAATTGCAGCTCCTTCGGCAGTCCCGGAGCTTTTCTGGTGAATTTTCTCCAAACCCTGCCGGACAAAGAAAACAATTACTTGATATATCAGGAAATGAACAAAGTTGCTGATATGGTGGATAATGATCGATTTAATTTACTTCTCGAGTATTTGAGTCATGTCTGCATAGTCCTTGGGATCTTTTCGTCTTGAGTCTAAGACGGTTACTAGTCCCTGCTCAAGCTTAATATGTAGGAGAATATAGTGGAAACTGCACACGCATGCATAACTCATCAATTACATTACTATAACCTTGACTAATATATAAGGGAAACCGAATACGCACAAGACAGTAACACTCACTTGAAGTTGTAAGGAAAGAGTATTATATCTTTGTTTTGATTTATTATCAACGATTCAAGCATGCTGGCCTCGGTTTCTGCGGCATGAAATTTAACCTGAGTTGCATCTATGAGATATGTGTTAATGAACCCAATATCACCGACTTGTCTTTTCTTCAATTCGATGATCTTCAATCTGCATAATATAGTGAGGATGATTATAAATACATGCAATGAAAGAGCTAAGCTATATAGAGAAACTTAATGACAGAAGTAGTAGTACTTACAGACAGTAGCAGGTGACAGTTGCTTTATCGAGGGCCAATTGATTGAAGAACTGATAGAACTCCTCAAATGGAACAGGTAACAGATCAATTCCAACGAGGTCATGCTCCGGTTTAACTCTCGCATACAAAGTACTCCTCCCCCCAGAGTCTTTGCAGATTTTCAAGTACCAATCATGCAATCTTCGCATCATCGTTGATAGAGATCTTTCATCTTTGACGAGAGGCTTCCCGTACTCGTATCTTTGTATCTGCACGTCCATGGGTTCATAATGTACTTCGTCGGGCAGGTAATCTGCAAGATTGCTATAACCGGGCACCATCCTCAGATCATTATCGACGTTGTGGCTAGGCACCTTGAGCGGGGGGCACGATTGCTTCGCTTGTTCGCCGAGCTGGGCAATTTGTTTCCCAGCTCGTCGTTGTTTCAGCCTTTGATCACTGACAGTACTTCCCGACCGCTCCGCTTCGGCAAATTCCTTTCCAATAATGCGGTCATAGTTTCCTTTCGGCGAATCAGACTTCGGTGGTTTTGCCAGGGCAGCCAGAGTGCGCTTCACTTTCACCCGATCTACCTTCTCCTCCGGAGGTGGATGTTTCTTTGCTTTCACCCCTTCAAAGAATTTCTTCACTTCTTCTCGCGCGATCTCGGCGTTCTCCTCCTGGGTCCTCTCGTATGGTAACTTCTCTGGAGTCTTCAGAGAAGGACCGAATCTGTATGTCCTCCCGCCTCTGGTTGTACTGCTAGACGCCGACCGAGCAGACGTAGCGGTTGTCTTCTTTACTTGCTTAAGCGGCGGAGGAGAAGGACTACGACGCGCCGGAGCAGCTGGAGCGGCGGCAGGTCTCTTCCGCCCTTGCTGACGAGGCGGAGAAGGAGGAGGCTGGCTGCTCGGGCGCGTCGGCGCAGGCGGAGAAGGAGGCGGAGTGCCGCCACGCGCCGGAGAAGGAGCCGGCCGAGGGCCCTGATCATCACTCGCCGGAGGAGGAGGAGGCGGTGGAGGCGGAGTGCCCTGACTCGTCGGAGGAGGAGGAGGAGGCGGCATCTAGTTCGGAAGGTTGATGAGCTCCTTCCGCCATAGGCATGGAGTCTTCAGAGCAGACCCCAGCCGAGTCTCCCCTTCACCGGTAGGGTGGTCAAGCTGGAGTTCCTCAAATCCCTCAGTTATCTCATCCACCATCACCCTAGCATATCCTTCTGGAATCGGCCGGCAGTGAAAAGTTGCGCCGGGTTCAGTAGGAAAAACAGAGCCAACAGCCGCCTTGACCTTCAAATTCATCCATTGCGTCATAAGGTGGCAATTTTGAGACTCCGTGATAGCATCCACGGGATAGCTGGCAGGAGCCGTCAAGGCATGCTCCGGCTGAAGCAGCTCGGTGGAAGCCACGCTGCTTCTGCGCTGAGATGGCGGGGTAGCTTCGGGGGAGGCTTCGGCAGTACGTTTGCTGCGATTTGCTTCTCGTTCCTCTATCGCGTCCACCCTTGCTTTCAGCGCCTGCATTTGGGTCTGCTGCACTTTTTTCCTCCTCTCATGGGATTTGTAACCGCCTGCGTCCGGAAACCCAACCTTCCACGGAACGGAGCCTAGCGTGCCTCGTGTCCGTCCAGGGTGCTCAGGATTCCCGAGGGCCATTGTGAGCTCGTTGTTCTCTCTGTCTGGAAAGAACGTCCCTTCATGCGCTGCTTCGATATACTGCTTAAGCTTACTGACTGGTATGTCCATTTGATCGTTCGTCCAAATGCACTTCCCTGTTTCAGGGTCCAGGGTTCCGCCAGCCCCGAAGAACCAAGTCCGGCAACGGTCTGGCCAGTTATTTGTCTCTGGTTCGATCCCTTTATGAACCAGATCATTCTCACTCTTGGACCACTTAGGCCGGGCTACGAGGTAGCCACCTGACCCCGTGCGATGGTGAAGCTTCTTCTTCGCAGCATTTTGCTTGTTTGTCGCCGACATCTTCTTACTCTTTTCTGATGTCTTGTGGGCCACAAATGCGGGCCAGTGATCTCTGATCTTCTCATATCTGCCCTTGAATTCTGGTGTCTCGTTATTTTCGACAAACTTATTCAGCTCTTTCTTCCACCTCCTGAATAGTTCTGCCATCCTCTTCAGAGCAAAAGACTTGATTAATTTCTCTTTAACTGGGTTCTTTGGATTATCCTCAGGCGGTAGGGTGAAATTTGACTTCAGCTCAGTCCAAAGATCATTTTTCTGCATATCATTGACATAAGACACCTCAGGGTCTTCTGTAGCTGGCTTAAACCATTGCTGGATGCTTATCGGGATCTTGTCCCTAACCAGAACCCCACACTGAGCAACAAATGCGCTCTTTGTCCGGAGGGGTTCAATAGGTTGGCCGTCGGGCGCAATTGCTATGATCTCAAACTTTTCATCCGCGCTCAACTTTTTCTTCGGGCCTCGTCTCTTTGCCGAAGTTGTGCTCGATTCGGAGGGCTAGAAAGAAGAACAAAGACTTAATTAATATGTGTACATACCAAAACAATGAATGCATCAATCAGCTAGTCAGCATAGGCTTAACTAATATATATACCTGGCCAGACTCGGTTCGGTCACCGGAGCCGTCATCACGGTCTCCTTCTTGCACCGGCATTGGGTCACCGGAGCCGTCCTCATGTTCTTCTTCTTGCACCGGCGTTAGGTCACCGTAGCCAGCTTGTTCACCCTCTCCTTCCAGACCATCGGTTTCGTTGAGAAACAACGAGATGGCATCACTTCCTTCTGCGATTATGTCCCTCAACAACGCTTCTTTTGTTGCTTCGTCTAGGGCGGTGTCCATAGTTTCTACAAATATTTACAACATGGCAATTATTATTCAAACATGACAGATGGATATATTAGTGCCAAACGTAGAACTAGCTACCTAATCATAGTAAGCTATCGGGAGGGGGTATATATCGACAACGACGACACTACATCATGTTCGAGAGGATCGCCGAGGGGTCGGGAGGTTGCCTAGTGTCAAAGGATTCAACAAAACCATGTCTTCATCATTAGGCGAAAGTAACATGTGCATGATGGTACGAAGCTCTTCAAAGTTGTTCTGGAACGGAGTCCCAGATAGGATAATTCGCTTTTTGGTACAAAGTTCAGCAAGAGCCTTCCGAATATCGCTATTTGGAAGGCCTTTGCTGAATTCGTACCAAAAAGCGGATTATTCTATCCGGGACTCCATTCCAGAATAACTTTGCAGAACTTCGTACCAACATGCCCTGGTTACTTCCGGCTAATGATGAAGGCATGGATTTCTTCAATACTTTGACACTAGGAAACCTCTCTCTACTTCCGGCTAATAAGAAGAAGAAGAAGAAGAAGAAGAAGAAGAAAAGAAGAAAAAAAAAGAGGAGAAGAAGAAAGGAATAGTGGAGAAGAAAGAGAAAATAGAATATTCTATTTTCTCTTCTTCTCCACTATTCCTTTCTTCTTCTCCTCTTCTTTTTCTTCTTTTTTCTTCTTCTTATTTATTTCTCCTCTTCTTTTCGGTAGAGGAAACCCTAAATAGCTAGCAAGTATCGTGGGTGTGAGATACATGTGGCCTTCGGTGTCGGACACTTGTGGGATGTGGGTGTAGTGTCCGACACTGACGGTACATGTATCTCACACCGACGATACTTTCTATTTAGGGTTTCTCCTCTACCGCTCCTCGACCTCTCGACGACCCTCGTTCCCGATAAAATAAAGAGGAAGAAGAAGAAGAAAAAAGAATAGAAGAAAGAATAGAGGAGAAGACTTTCTCTTCTTCCTCTCCTCTTCTTCTCCCTCTTCTTCCCCTTCTTCCTCGCCTCTCTCATGAATGTCCGGAATTCTCGACCCCCCCCCACGTGTCGAAGAAAAAAAAAGAAAAAAAAGAGGAGAAGAAGAAAGGAATAGAGGAGAAAAGAGAAAATAGAATATATATTCTATTTTTCTCTTCTTCTCCTCTATTCATTTCTTCTTCTCCTCTTCTTTTTCTTCTTTTTTCTTCTTCTTATTTATTTCTCCTCTTCTTCCTCTCCCCTCTTCTTCTCCTTTCTTCCTCTTCTTATTTCCTTTTTCCTCTCATTCTTTTTCTTCTTCTTCCTTCTTAAAAATACAAGAAGTAGTATTGCCTAATTCATTGTTCATATGAATATACAAACATTTTCATATTTACAATAATTAATATCACCAAAAAAATCTATGAACAGAAAAAAAAATCCTATTTTTTCTAAAAAACAATCTTATAGCCACATATACATTATAGCCACATACACATATTTTTTCTATGAACAGAAAAACAATCCTATTTTAGCCACCAAAAAAATATCACCAAAAACAATCCTATTTTAGCCACCAATCCTATTTACAATAATTAATATCACCAAAAAAAATCCTATGAACAGAAAAACAATCCTATTTTTTCTAAAAAACAATAATTAATACAAACATTTGCCTAATTCATTGTTCACATACACATATACATTATAGCCACATACACATATACATCACATATGAACAAAAAAATTAAAGTAATAAAAATAAAAAAACAGAGACGGGCGGCGGCTCACAGCGCGGGGGCAGGCGAGGGCGCCGGCGCGCGGGGGCGGGACGGGGCTGGGGCTGGGCGACGGCGAGCACGGGGCGGCGACGGCGAGCCCGTAGTAGGGTAGCTCGAGGCGACGGCGGGGGCGGCGAGGGCGCCGGCGCGCGGGGGCGGGACGGGGCAGGGGCAGGGCGACGGCGAGCACGGGGCAGGGCGCGGGGCGACGGCGAGCACGGGCAGCCTGACGGCGTCGTCGGGGCGAGCTCGGGAAGCCTGGCAGCGTCGTCGGGGCGGGGAACTGGCGATGAAATCTGAAAAAACGCTAAGTCTTTGCTTATATAAAAAAGGCATTGGTCCCGGTTCATGGCACCAACCGGGACCAATGCCACCCTTTAGTCCCGGTTGCAGCCACGAACCGGGACCAATGGCCCCTTTTCAGCAGCCCAAAGGGCGGGAAGCGAAGCCCATTGGTCCCGGTTGGTGGCACCAACCGGGACTAAAGGGGGGCAATGGTCACGGCTGGTGCCACCAACCGGGACCAATGCCCCCTTTAGTCCCGGTTGGTGCCACCAACCGGGACCAATGCCCTTGTGCTGCCCGCGCCCATAAGTTTAGTCCCACATCGCTAGTTGACAGCGGCCGGCACTGGTTTATAAGCTCTGCTGCCTCCACCCTCTCGAACTCCTCTGAATAGCAGGTCTATGGGCCTAATTTGACACTGCTTTGCCTGTGGGCCTATTGGGCCTTCTGCGGGCCTGAATCCTGGCCCATGTAGGGTTTCTAGTCGTATTCAGGCCGTGGAGGCCCAGTAGGTGGCATTTTTTTTGGTTTTTTCTTTTTTATTTCTATATTTTTTTGGTTTTTTATTTTTTTATTTCTACTTAAAACTAAATACTTATAGTTTTTTAGTGATTTCTTTTTGCTTTTAGGTCACAAAAATTATAAATTTTCTGTTAGTGCCATTAGTTTTAAATTTTAAATAGTTTAAATTTGAATTTTTAAAAATTTGTGTGAATCACTAGTTTATGAATAACTTTACTATAAAATTAGAATTTTTTTTCTATTTATTTTTTATTTCTACTTAAAACTAAATACTTACAGTTTTTTAGTGATTTCTTTTTGCTTTTAGGTCACAAAAATTATAAACTTTCTGTTAGTGCCATTAGTTTTAAATTTTAAATAGTTTAAATTTGAATTTTTAAAAATTTGTGTGAATCACTAGTTTATGAATAACTTTACTATAAAATTAGAATTTTTTTCTTCTTTGCTATTTATTTTTATGAATCACTAGTTTGTGAATCACTAGTTTATTTCTATTTAAAATTAGAATAACTTTACTATTGATTTTAGGTCACACAAATTATATTCTTTTTGCTATTGAAGAATATTATAGTTTTATTTTAGTTGATCATAACATAATATTTTAATTGATTGTTTTTATTTTCATAAAAGTTTTGTAGTTCATTCTGTTTGCTATTAATTCATTCTTTGAGCTAAATGACTCTGAAATTGGAAAGCATTTCAAAATGAACTCTGAAAAGGTTGAAAGTTGGCATGGTATCATCATTTCACCCACATAGCATGTTCCAAAAAGTAGAGAGGGTTACGACAAAAACTTGATGCACTTCGTGTACAAAATGGACAATCACTTTTGAAGTATCAAAGTTTCGAACCATAAGACATGAAAGCATTTCAAATGAACTCTGAAAAAGTTGAAAGTTGGGATGGTATCATAATTTCACCCACATAGCATTTCTTATTGCGGGAGAAAGTCTTCACTTTTTCTTCGCTTGTCTCATTTGCTTATTGCGCCGTAACCATGGATAATCTTCATTGTTTATCAGGATGCTTGGATCAGCCTTGACATTGAAGGGAGGAATTTCATGAAACTTTTCATAATCTTCAGACATGTCTGTCTTGCCGTCCACTCCCAGGATGTCCCTTTTTCCTGAAAGAACTATGTGGCGCTTTGGCTCATCGTATGATGTATTCGCTTCCTTATCTTTTCTTTTTCTCGGTTTGGTAGACATGTCCTTCACATAGATAACCTGTGCCACATCATTGGCTAGGACGAACGGTTCGTCAGTGTACCCAAGATTTTTCAGATCCACTGTTGTCATTCCGTACTGTGGGTCTACCTGTACCCCGCCGCCTAACAGATTGACCCATTTGCACTTAAACAAAGGGACCTTAAAATCAGGTCCGTAGTCAAGTTCCCATATGTCCACTATGTAACCATAATATGTGCCCTTTCCGCTCTCGGTTGCTGCATCAAAGCGGACACCGCTGTTTTGGTTGGTGCTCTTTTGATCTTGGGCGATCGTGTAAAATGTATTCCCATTTATCTCGTATCCTTTGTAAGTCAATACAGTCAAAGATGGTCCCCTGGACAACAAGTACAACTCATCACAAACAGTGTTGTCACCTCTGAGACGTGTTTCCAACCAACTGCTGAAAGTCCTGATGTGTTCACATGTAATCCAGTCGTCGCACTTCTCCGGGTGTTTGGAGCGCAGACTGTTCTTGTGTTCATCGACATACGGGGTCACCAAGGTAGAGTTCTGTAGAACTGTGTAGTGTGCTTGAGACCAAGAATATCCGTCCCTGCATATTATTGAGTCTCTTCCCAGAGTGCCTTTTCCAGTCAGTCTCCCCTCATACCGCGATTTAGGGAGACCTATCTTGTTAAGGCCAGGAATGAAGTCAACACAAAACCCGATAACATCCTCTGTTTGATGGCCCATGGAGATGCTTCCTTCTGGCCTAGTGCGGTTACGGACATATTTCTTTAGGCCTCCCATGAACCTCTCAAAAGGGAACATATTGTGTAGAAATACGGGCCCCAGGATGACAATCTCGTCGACTAGATGAACTAGGACGTGCGTCATGATATTGAAGAAGGATGGTGGGAACACCAGCTCGAAACTGACAAGACATTGCGCCACATCACTCCTTAGCCTTGGTACGATTTCTGGATCGATCACCTTCTGAGAGATTGCATTGAGGAATGCACATAGCTTCACAATGGCTAATCGAACGTTTTCCGGTAGAAGCCCCCTCAATGCAACCAGAAGCAGTTGTGTCATAATCACGTGGCAGTCATGAGACTTTAGGTTCTGAAACTTTTTCTCTGGCATATTTATTATTCCCTTTATATTCGACGAGAAGCCAGTCGTGACCTTCATACTGAGCAGGCATTCAAAGAAGATTTCTTTCTCTTCTTTCGTAAGAGCGTAGCTGGCAGGACCTTTATACTGCTTCGGAGGCATGCCGCCTTTTTCGTGCAAACGTTGCAGGTCCTCTCGTGCCTCGGGTGTATCTTTTGTCTTCCCATACACGCCCAAGAAGCCTAGCAGGTTCACGCAAAGGTTCTTCGTCACGTGCATCACGTCGATTGAGGAGCGGACCTCTAGGTCTTTCCAGTAGGGTAGGTCCCAAAATATAGATTTCTTCTTCCACATGGGTGCGTGTCCCTCAGCGTCATTCGGAACAGCTAGTCCACCGGGACCCTTTCCAAAGATTACGTAGTGTAAATCATTGACCATAGCAAGCACGTGAACACCGGTGCGCATGGCGGGCTTCTTCCGGTGATCTGCCTCGCCTTTGAAATGCTTGCCTTTCTTTCGACATTGATGGTTGGTCGGAAGAAATCGACGATGGCCCAGGTACACATTCTTCCTGCATTTGTCCAGGTATATACTTTCAGTGTCATCTAAACAGTGCGTGCATGCGTGGTATCTTTTGTTTGTCTGTCCTGAAAGGTTACTGAGAGCGGGCCAATCGTTGATGGTCACGAACAGCAACGCCTTAAGGTTAAATTCCTCATGTCTATGCTCATCCCACGTACGTACACCGTTTCCATTCCACAGCTGTAAAAGTTCTTCAACTAATGGCCTTAGGTACACATCAATTTCGTTGCCGGGTTGCTTAGGGCCTTGGATGAGAACTGGCATCATAATGAACTTCCGCTTCATGCACATCCAAGGAGGAAGGTTATACATACATAGAGTCACGGGCCAGGTGCTGTGATTGCTGCTCTGCTCCCCGAAAGGATTAATGCCATCCGCGCTTAAAGCAAACGATACATTCCTTGGGTCCTTTGCAAACTCATCCCAGTACTTTCTCTCGATTTTTCTCCACTGCGACCCGTCAGCGGGTGCTCTCAACTTCCCATCTTTCTTTCGGTTCTCACTGTGACATCGCATCAACTTGGCATGCTCTTCGTTTCTGAACAGACGTTTCAACCGTGGTATTATAGGAGCATACCACATCACCTTCGCAGGAACCCTCTTCCTAAGGGGTTCGCCGTCAACATCACCAGGGTCATCTCGTCTGATCTTATACCGCAACGCACCGCATACCGGGCATGCGTTCAGATCCTTGTATGCCCCGCGGTAGAGGATGCAGTCATTAGGGCATGCATGTATCTTCTCCACCTCCAATCCTAGAGGGCATACGACCTTCTTTGCTGCGTATGTACTGTCGGGCAATTCTTTATCGTT
>NC_053027.1:8284648-8384194 GCF_003073215.2 Triticum urartu
TCCATTTAAAAACTGTACAGTAGCTTGAGTCGCGCTTGAGCAATCCATTTTCCTTGAGGAACTTCATAACATAGTACCGGGGTCTGAGCCGGCCCTCCAGGCTGTAGGTGAGCAATGACGGCTGACGAGCAATGTAGGACGGTTTCAACCCCACCTCAGAGATGAGGAACACGGACCGGCGCTGCAGCATGTCCTTTGACCTCCTCAGCACAAACGGACCCTTGGACACAGCAATGCGCACCTCGGCATCCGACCATCCAAACGTCTTGTTCAAGTATTCCATTTTGGCGGCGATCTTCTCCTCGCTGACGAACGCAACATCCCGCATAGCTTCCCCGAACATTCCAGAGCCGCGAGGCACACCTAAAGCTTCAGCGCTGGCCACCATCGCCCGGATTCACTCCACGTTGGCGGTGAGCATCCTTGGCATAGAGACGGCTAGCTTGCCAATATCGCAAGCACCTCGCGTGCACTCCTGCAGTAACCCGACATTCCGCTTGACCACCACTGCCGTCGAGGTTACACGAGAGGAGTTGTTGGTTACCTTTGAACGCCCGGAGGAATCCCTCGAAGGAGCCCAAGAGGCGGATGTAGTAGTGCACCTTGGAGACGACGGATTTGCTGCGGAAGTGGTTGCTGGCAGCGAGCGGGACGAGTCGCGCGATCTCAGACGACGAGAGTCCGAGGCCGGTGAGCCCGCCGACGATCGGGGACAGGGTTCTCTCCACGCCGGCGCAGAGGAACTTGGGGTCCCTGGCCACTAGGGCCGCGACGTCGGAGATGGGGATGCCGAGGTCGGCGAGGAAGGCGAGGACGGCGTCGGGCTTGGATGGGGACCTCAGGTGGGAGAGCTTGGCGGAGGCCTTGAGGGCCTGGGCTCGGGTGAGACCGCAGGTGTCGACCAGGTACGCCTCGACGGCGAATCCGGTGTGTGGGGAAACGGCGGGCGCGGCGGTGGTGGCGGAGAGGAGACGGCGGAAGGTGGAGCCGTGAGAGGTGGTGGAAGAGGAGAACAGGTGCGCGAGGACGCAGCTCCGGAGGCGGAGCATGGCGGAGGGGACGGTGTGGCGGCGCCGGCGGCGAGGGGATTGGGGAACGAGCGCCGGCGGGGGAGGGGATTGGAGAATGGAACGAGTGCCGGCGGCGGGTCAAGTGGGCTTTAGCCCAATATGTGAGTGAAGCCCAGCTTTCGGCGCCACGCCCGTCCATTCTCACTAAAAAATATAGCTTTCTCTCTCTCTAAAAAAAACTAAAAAATATAGTAGCTTCTGTTAACGACATTTATTTTCTATCTAAATTTGATTTCTTTTTTTTTTGTGGGTGATTCTAAATTTGATTTCAACTTGAATTTCTTACATGACAAATCTACTACAGTGCGTTTGTAAAACAAAATTCTCATGGTGAACCGAACAATTATCCGGTTATAGAAGCATGAGAGCAGATAATTTAAAGCCAATTCAGACCATTGAAAGAGATCTCTCCTTACAAGTATGAGCCACATACTTACACACAACCGGCATATTTTAGCGTAAGTACTAACTTTAACTTCTATCTTGTGGATGGCCGTCAAGTGTAAGCTCAGTTTGTACTTATGTACTATACTCCCGCAGTCCTTTTCCCATTCAAATTATGGAGCACGTGCTAATTGATATATCACTGACCTCACTTTACTCACTCGGTCTTTGTATTCATGTATAATAAACTATACGACTTGGTTGGATCAGTACTATTATTTATTTTCATTTTTATATCTTAGCTAAAAATATCACTCGAGCGGCAAAGTCTGCAACCTTCAGTACTGACAGTTTTTGGGCGAAGTCTAGCAAAAATCCTATATTGTCCATGTTGATTAGTTTTTTTTCCTTCCCTTATGCATGTTGAAAATATCACTCGAGCTGCAAAGTCTGCAACCTCCACTATATTGTCCATGTTGATTTTTTTTCTTTACCTTATGCATGTTGAAAATATCACTCAAGCGGCAAAGTCTGCAACCTTCGGTATTGACAGTTTTTCGGCGAAGTCTAGCAAAAATCCTATATTGTCCATGTTGATTAGTTTTTTTCCCTTCCCTTATGCATGTTGCTTGAAAGCTTCATTATTTTTTTTTGCAAGGAGCTTGAAAGCTTCATCACGTGTCTTTTTTAAACACACATACATACACGTCTTCTGTCCTATCTTTGTAAAACGCTGCATCCTTTTCATATGTCTGAGCCGTACAACTCTAGGTAATCAGAAGTGTCTCGATCACGTACAACACATCTTCTGTCCTTAGTACACGGTCAACCAAAGGCAACTTTTTAATATAGACCTTTTAGTAGAATCACACGTGAGTTAAACCAAAGACGTGTTGGTTCCAAAAAAAAACAGACGTGTTGTACGTCACATGTCAAACTATTTGTTCATGGTAATATTTGTACGTAGCGCTGCATCTTTCAAATCTGAGCCATTAATCTTTAAAATTTACGGTCAAGATAATTTAATCTGTGTGGACTAACGTGATGGCTTGTTTGACTTCTATCTTAAGTATATAATAGATAGATTTTCTTTTTTAAATGTATCAACGAACAATTTTTTGTTGGTCATGAATACAAATTCATGACGTGTGCACTATGACTTATTCTCAGTTACTGCCACTCCAAGAGGATGACACTAGTCCCAACAACACAATTGGCAACTAGAATATAGTTTCGACGGTTGGACTACTGTTCAAGAGTCGTAAAAACTCAACGATATGTTTTGGCGACTATAATGAAGGTAGTACTTATGGAAAGCTTAGGCATGGAGTGTTTACTTTTAGTCCAAATCCTTCTTTTGCCTATCTAATTGGAAATGTTTCTGGCGATTTGAGATAGAAGTTCATTTCCTTTCTTAGTTTGTGGGAATATAAGAGGCATAGGCTAAATTATGATAGCAGAAATTGTGAAGGATGAAGATGTTCTGTGTAAAACAGTCCCCTCATAACTATGGTCCTTCCATCTTATTAAAATGTTACGGTTTGGACTTCCAAATTTCATGCCTATCGCTCTTAGATTATCTTTTCTTGCAAATGAGTGAGTTTGTATCTCAGAACGTTCCATTCTCTTTAATTACACCTCCAACCAAGCATGCTATAGAAGAAAGTACCAAGTCTTCATAACTTGTTTTAGAAGTTGCTACTTGGCATGCATTAATGGAACACAAGCATAACTGCAGCTCTATAAATTGCTACACCCCTTCCAGTTTAGAGGGCTATCTCAAAAAATAGAAATTTCCTATTTGTAAGGTTCATTATCTTAGGAATACGCAGCTATAGCTAGAATCAACCAATGCATGAAAGATTGAGAGGGTCATGTATGTTGCATTAATATGTTGTATAGAAATTAAGTAGGTCCTGCTTGATTGATGTGTTTTGCAAGATGAGTCTAAAACACGGGAATTCCGGAATGCTAGCAGAGAGCAACAATTGAAGTTATTTTTCTTCTGAGTGATGCATCATGCATGTCAAGCATGGAAGCAAACTGAACCTAGTGAGCATATCTAGCTCATTGATATCATGCTACGTATGGCCTTTTGACCTCTCAATGCATGTTGGGCAAGCTAGCTAGGATTGAGAGGCAACCGAAAGAGAAGGCACACTATTGTTATGGAAATAACCTCATTGGTTTGCTAGTAAATTAGTAGGACGATAAAAAAATGGTTTTGTCAACAAGCCCAATGCCATATTTAGTTTGTCCACTTTCATCTTCATTATTTGCAAGGACAACCGCTTCCCACACTAACGTTGCCAACCTCATCTAGGTGATCAACAACTAAAGGATTTTAGTGTCTTCAAAGAAAATGAAAGCAAAATGCTGGCAGGTTTTCTTTTATTTACGACTTATAGAGTGAACAACCAACCAGTTTTATAACTAATTGCATTGTTTTCAGTGTGGTCCTTCAACCCTGAAGCAATCACATTTACTTCCCTAGATTTTTACATAGATAACCCTCCAAACAAAATTTAATATGCAATCGAGCCCATGGTTATAAGAGATCGTTGGAGGGGAGTGGGGGTGCATACGCCAGTGGTAGGTCTTGCTGGATCTGGGACATCGAGGGTCTCCACGACAAGATGGGCACGACGCAATTTGCAAGCTCCAGCCATATATAGCACGAAGGATGTGCCTCCCTGGCATCCTATCTGTTGAATGCAAACCCTATGTTTTTATCCCTCGAATGAACACACTTTGGATGGTTGGACTATTGTTCAAGCGTCATAAAAACTCAACAAATATGTTTAGCAACTATAAGGAAGTGGAATATGCGTTATAGAAAGATTATAAATTGAATGTGTCATTTTAGTCCAAATCCTCTATTTCATATGTAATTGCAATTGTATCTGGGGATCCCAGAGAGAAATTTCTTCCCATGTTCGGTTGTGTGAATAAATGAGGGATTGGCTAAGAGCATCTCTAAGGCTAATTTCAGACCCCATTTCTTCGTTGACGTGTCCGGACATGTACGTGGATAGCAAAGGGTTGAGCCACATTTGTCCTACACTCCCATGTATCCTCCAACTATCACAAATTGTTGGAACACGTGCATATAATTGGGTGAGAGAGAGAGAGAGAGAGGTTCAGAGCTAAGAAGGCTAACCCCATTTTTTCCCACATATGAGGGCTGGCTGGGGGAAGCCCGAACAAATTGGGCATGTTTGGGGAGAGGCTTGTTGGACAAAAAATTTTGTGTGAGACACTTTTCGGGCAGACATATGGAGTATTATCTATTTTGTATTTTTCCACATGTGTTGCCATTATATATGATCATTGGCTTATAGAGGATATATACAATCTGAATATGTCTAAAGGCCATGTCTAAATACATGTGGACAAATACAAAATAGATCCTACTGCCTCCCTTCCGGTTAATAGGGCTCAATTTACAAATCTCACCAACCAAGGTAGATGATGAGTGGTGGAATATTTTTTGTAGTTTGGAAAAGTACACAATTAACGCACTTGTTTTTCCTCAAAAAAGTATGTTTAACAATGTGTTGATTGCAATGCATGCATGCATGCATGGACAATAAATGACCAAGAAGCTTTACATGCATTGGTGAGTTTTATCATATTACTTGCATGTAAAGATTTGATACACATTGAAATGTGAACATGTGATGGGAAGTAGTACAAATGAGACTTATAAAACGGAAAAACTGAAATTTTGAGATGGGCCCTATAAACTGAAAGAGAGGGAGTATTTGTATAACTAACCATGTAAATACACAAACTTACGTTGAAACAAAAGGTGTTTGATTGTCTCGTTGTGAACAAAAAATTACACTTATTGCTTCCATACCAGTTGTGGTGGGAAAGTTTGTGCTTTGTCAGTACAATGCCTCTCCGAAGATATCACACGAAACTATTTACTTTCGGTGGTATCTTCAATTTCCAAATCATATTGTTAATGCCTTGTGGAATCTTTGAGTGTGGAAACGATGGGTACATATGTCAAAGGTGAAGAACCCATTAGTATTAGACTCCAACAAAACATAGCATGTCCTTGTGTCAGGCTAACCGAATACAAACCGGATAGGAGATGTTGCCAAGACACAAAAGGGAACAACCAAATCCCGCACGTCTAAAGGTGATATCCGGTGGGGCAAAGCCGAGAACTTGCGCAAGCGTATCATTCTTATGCATATAGTACGTTACAAGGCAGGAAATTGTTCTCGAAGAGTGGTGCTGTCCAATCACTTGTCCATCCAGAACGGATCTCAGAGTCGTCCTTTATTTAAAAAATATTTGAAGTGGACATGACGTGTTATTCGCCGCCATGAGGCCTGCCGAGAAATGTGAATCACCAAGAGTTTTTTAGTGATGCAACATGCATGGCAACAATGGAGCGGAAGGGAACCCGGTGATCATGCTCTGGCATAGCCATTTTACCTCTCCATGCATGTTGGAGGTGACTCGCTAGGACTGAGAGGCAAACGAAAGTCAAGGCGCACGTCAATTACCTCCAAGTTAGTGACTCTGTATCTCGAAACGCAAAAACTTAAATTCTTTTGCTTTAATCACCTCCAACCAAACTAGCTATAGACATTGGGAAATTATTGGTACATGTGCATTAACGAAGCATGAGAAACAGTACATCTCAATAAATTACAAACGACGAAGTTGCTTTGAGAAAGCTACCAAAGAGCAACTATAGATTTATTTGAGTGATGCATCAGGAATCACAAATCTTGGACTGAACATGCTGAACTTGAACATAGCTAGCTCATTGCTCACTGTCATGGCCTTTTGGTTTGTTCATGCTTGTTGTAGCTAACTAGCTAGGATTAGGATTGAGAGGCAACTGGAAGCGAATGCGCACTTTGATAACATAGGTGACATCATAGACCGGCTGGTCAATCGGTAACATGACAAGAAGAGGTTCTTTCAGCTAGCGGATTTGTCCACATCCCTATCTTTCCTTTGCAGGGCCCACCGCTTCTCACGCTGACCAACACACCACATGTTTCCATCAGCCAAGTGATCAACAACCAGCTCATGGCCAGCCAACTTAACATGAACTCTAGATCCCTGTAATCCGCAATGAGCTGAGACCTATTGTAGAAACATGTGGCACGGGCTAATCAGCAAGGACCATCTCCTCCTTCACTAGGTTCCCAAGAGAAAACTGTTTGATACATGTACACAACACTTCTGCTTATGCCTTTGTGGAGCAGGTTCCCCGTGTGTCAGACCATTGCGAACGTGCCAAATAAACCGAAGAGTCTTCAGCAGCGTCACATGCTCCATCTTTGGCGAATTCATAACATTGTGACACCATTGTTCATTTTAATGAAAAATGTATGAGACCACGAGCATTTTTTATCTGGAAAAGCATTGTCACTCAGATGATGCAGAGACCATATGATACCCTGCTCCTAGTGCTTGATGTTGCTCTGTAGAGAAAACATCTATATGGACTGGAATTTAGAATTTTAATGGGTTCTTCTTATCATGACTTTCTTACATGTTAGTATGTGGATGATACCAGTTGCTTATAGTACGCCCTCCGGTCATTTTCATTCTGCGTATTAGGTTTGTATCAAGTCAAAATTTCCAAAGTTTGACCAAATTTATATTGAAATATCATCATATATAATATCAAATATATGTACTATGAAACTACATTTCATAACGAATCTAACAATATAGATTTGGCATTTTGAATGTTGATACTTTTTTCTATAAGTATAGTCAAAGTAGAGGTACTTTGACTTTAAACGAAACTTATATGCAGAATAAAATGAACCGGAGAGAGTTCATACTTTCTCGGAATTCCAGATCAAATATACCCAAAACATTGTATGTAAAGAGATGCATGCAACAATTACACATAGACATGTGGAGCTCTGCACGCATGTGGCGCTAATATACTAGCTGCATTGTATGTAGTTGCAGCCGACTCAAGAAACCAGGCCCATGTGTTGTACTCCCTCTGTTCCCAAATATTTGTCTTTCTAGACATTTCAAATGGACTACAACATATGGATGTATGTAGACATATTTTAGAGTGTAGATTCACTCATTTTGCTTCTACATTTTGCTTCGTATGTAGTCCATTTGAAATGTCCAGAAAGACAAATGTTTGGGAATGGAGGGAGTAGTAGTAAAGAAGTTTGATTGGTCCCAACTACCGCTACTACAGCTTACTAGTTAGTTGATGCTCATATATATGCACAAAATCAAATCGAGCAGGAGGCAGATAACTTCCGGTGGGAGTGGGATTCAAGTTGCAAGACCATGCGTATATGCCTGTTATCTCTAGTTCTTAATTAAATCCATCAATCGAGTTGACTGTTAATAATTGCTTATACTAACGTCAAAGAGGCCATCCTTTGCAATGAAGTGGGTGGTTCTATCACATTATGTTTATTGAATTATTAGGGCTTGGGAGGCATGAAGGATTTAGGGCAGATCAACATATGATAAGATCAGACACATATGGGTTTGCTAGTACTATGCATTGTCAAACATATATAAGTCGTTTGTCTCCTCGATGGTTACAATGTCGGTCGGCCCACGTCGAAGTCATCTGTGACGTGGATGGTTACACTATCAGACATCCTACACAACACCCGTCTCCATGTACACAAGATGCAAAAGTGGCGTGCAGACACGAGCTCAAAGGTGGTGTGCAGACAAGCTCAACAGCTGTGTACTTATGAGCTTGACAGTTTTTAGGGTGCTCTTGTACCTTCCTTGTGATTAGTAGGAGTAACATCTCTATTTGGCACTTTTTGTGGAAGGGTAGTTTAGAAAATTACAGTTGTAATGTACGGGTGGAATTTTACTCGATCTACTTCCCTGAGTCACCCTAGATTGCTGGCACACTGCTGCCGATCATGCACACGCCGCTATAGCCTTCTCGACTACGCATATCCGGAGCACCACAGCTCAGTTGAGAAACTCCTAATCTGCAACAGCTCCACTGGGTCCGCCTCACCTCTAGGGCTAGCCAATTCCCATCGAACAACAAGTACTCAACTCTCACGAGATCACAAGCTTGGTTTTTTTTAACTAGCTTCTTAAGATGCATACATAATAAAATCAAGTATTCATGTAATATTGGTTTGCAACTTCACACATGCAATAAGTTCGATTATGTACATATGACTTTGTAGAGCTCAACTGTCACGTCCTAATGCAATTGTCAGAAGAAAGCATTCCACATTCATTTCCCAGAGCTTAAACTACCAGCTTCTCGTAGTGTAATCCAGCTGCACAACGATTTTTTCAATGTTGTTCTTATTTACCCACTGCATGAGTAACCATATAACTTCATATGCTAATAGGGATCAAGTAAGAACTAGTTAGAGCATCTCTAACCAATCCATTATAATTTAGAGGAGCAAACAGCCGCGTATTATTTAGAGGAGTATATTTTCTCCCCTAAAAAAGTGTTCTTTCTAACTTAAATCCTTAAAAAAATTGAACATAAACTTGGTGCAATGTTTGTTCAAACAACTTCATCAAACTTGATTCAACCAGTTGCATAAAGTATTTTACATAGCTTAAATGAAATTTAAATTAGATTGCATAAAAACTTAAGAAAAAACTACTTGCTAGCACTCTCGTTCATCAACCTCTCCCGGTCCGATTCGGTCATGTGCTCCCACAATGCCACCACTGCCTTGCCCTATGATACATCTCCAAGGTATCTATAATTTTTTTTATTGTTTCATGCTACTATATTATCAATCTTGGGTATTTTATGTGCATTTTATGCTATTTTATATCATTTTTGGGACTAAACTATTAACCCAGTGCGCAGTGTCAGTTGTTGTTTTTTGCTTGCTTTTGGTTTTTAAGAAAATCAACATCAAACAAAGTCGAAACACGATTAAACTTTAGGGTGGTTTTTTCTAGACCAAAAGGGACCCTAGAAGCTTCGGGAGGAGACTAGAAGATATAAGAGAGAGCGACAAGCTCACAGGGCGCGGCCTAGGGGGTAGGCGTGCCCCTGAGCACATGGGCCCCTCGGAGTTCCATTTGATCTAACTTCGACTCTACAAATTCCCAAAAATTCCAAAAACACCAGAGGGGAGCCCGAAACACTTTTTCTACCACTGGAAGTCTCTGTTCTTCCATGATCCCATCTGGAGGACTTTTCCGGTACTCTACCGGGGGAAGAATCAATCACGGAGGGCTCCTTCATCAACCTTGCTACCTTCTGACAATGCGTGAGTAGTTCACCACAGACCTACGGGTCCATCGGTAGTAGTTAGATTGTTTAATCTCTCTCTTTGATCTTTAATATCATGTGTTCCTCGATCTTCTTTGAGTCCTATCTGATGTAATCTTCTTTCACGGTCTGTTTGTTGGGATCCGATGAATCGTGGATTCATGATCAGATTATTTATTGAAAGTAATTGAGTCTTTTCTAAACTTTATTATGCATGATTATTATAGCTTTCTATTTCTCTCCGATCTATCCGTTTAGTTTGGCCAACTAGACTGATTTTTCTTCGGTGGGAGAGGTGCTTTATAGTGGGTTCAATCTTGCAGTGCTCTATATCTCGGTGACAGAAAGGGACAAGACACATATTTGTATTGTTGTCATTAAGGATAAAATGATGGGGTCTATTCATATTAATTGAGTTTACTTTGTTTACATCATGTCATTTCACTTAAGGCGTTACTCTGTTTTTTATGAACTTAATACCATATATGCATGCTGGATAGCGGTCGATTGATGGAGTAATTGTAGTAGATGCAGGCAGGAGTCGGTCTATTTGTCACAGGCGTGATGCCTATATGTGTGATCAATGTCAACGAATCTGTCATAACTATGCGTTTTTCTATCAATCGTCGGTAATTTGTTTACCCACCATATGCTTTGCATTCAAGAGAGAAACCTCTAGTGAAAACTATGGCCCCTGGGTTTACCTTTATCATATATTAAAATCCAAAAATACCTTGCTGCAATTCATTATTTTTATTTTTTTTGCAATTTATTCTTCTACCTATATGAGATTTGATCCTTACATTAATGAGTACAAGGGGATTGTCGAACCACTTGCAACAGTGTTGGTGTAGGTATTTGGTTTTGTGTGCGCAGGTACTACTCACTAGTATTTGTGTGGTTCTTCTAATGGATTGATAATCTTGGTTCTTAACAGAGGTAAATACCTATCTCTACCGTACAACATCTCCTCTCATCTTCGGAGGTAAATCCAACGCAACTCACAAGTAGCATCCTGCTCCATCGCCACCATCGTCGCCATCTCCATTGCTAGCGGAGCCGGAGTCATCGCTGGAGCAAAGATAGATGCCCTTTGTCTCCTCGGACTTGTAGATCTCGTACAGACGGCACTCCTCGATGTGCTCCGGGTATAGGCCGCAGAGATCCGCTACGCCTTGCCGGCTTGCTCCGCCTCGAGGCGCTTGCGGGCCTCCTGGTCTTCCCCCATCTCCCATAAGGTGGCCACCTCGGGGTCGACGGGCGCTAACTGCAGTAGGCCATTGGGGAAGTTGCACTATGCGTTAGTGCCATGGAGGCACACTAACATTGTGTCATATTACTACACGGTCTGCACCGTCGAGATGAAATATCCAGTCCAAATCTTCTCATGTGTTTCGCGGTCGGTGATCTAACCGACCCACGTCCCCCACCGACACTGTCGCACGGCGAGGTATTTTTGTGCGGTGGCAACAGCGCTGGGAGGCCGGGCAAGCGGGAATCTCCACCGTGCGAGGAAGAAGATGTGTCGCGGCCATGGGTCGAGATTGCGCATGGCGGTACGGATCCACGCTTCTAATCGGCGGTGTGTAGCAGCGGCAGTTGGATCCGGCCATTTTTGGCGGTGGAGCGGCGCCTTAGTGGATGGGAGTGGGACCGAGGCACACCGGCGGGGCTTTCACAGAGGCGGAATGGAACAGGAGGAGAGTTGGGGTGTCGGGAATTTTACTCTATGAGTGGGCAGCCGAGTATATTTTAAGGGTCACGGCCGCCGTGGAAAAAATATTCTCCACTAACCGTTATTATAATTCGGTTAGGTGCACTTTAGAGGAGAAAATGTGAATTTATCCTCCTCTAACGCCTTTTATTGGGGATGAGTTAGAGAGGCCGATCAAAGACATGACAGGTATGACCGTATGTAAAGCAAAATAAAATTCAAGTCAGAACTGGAAGAATGCAGTATTGATACCTATAGGCCCTGGAATTTTAATTCCCTCAAACCAAACAAGCTATAGTGGGATGTGCCAAATCTTCATTATTGGTCAGCGTGCATTAACAAAACACTAGCAATAGTGTAGCTCTTTAAGTCACAAATGATGGATTTTCTATGAGAACCTAGCGAATAGCAACTATGGGAGTTGTTTTAGTGATGCATCATGCATGGCAGGCATAGTGCGAAATAGAACATTGTCAACATGGCCATGCGCTGGCAATGCCTTTTTAATTATCTCCCCATCCATGTTGGCGCTAGCTGAGTAAGAATGAGAGGCAACCAACATCTAAGGCGCACCCTAATGACTTCTGAATTAGTGAATTTATATCTTGAAATGTCTAAATTTTCAATCCCTTGCTCTAATCACCTCCAAGCAAACAAGTTAATGAAACATGGGAAAGCATCAAATCCTCGTGACTTCTTTGATAAATTATTGGTAGGTGTGTGTGACTTAATGAAACACAGGAAATAGTGCAGCTCTATAAATTACAAAATGATGGGGTTGCTCTGAGAAGCTACCAGAGAACAACTATATATTTCTTTGAGTGTTGCATCAGGCATCACAAGCATGAGTGAACCTGAACATAGCTACCTCACTGATCCTTCGCATGGCCTTTCGATCTCTTCATGCATACTGGAGCCAACTAGCTTGGATTTGGATCTGAAAACGAATGCGCACTGTGATTACATAGCTGACTTCATTGGCCCACCGGTCAATTAGTACGATGACCATCGAAGGTTCTGTGGGCTAGCGAATTACATGTTCTTTTTGTCCAGACCCCTCTCATTAAACCCATTAACCGCAAGATGTTAGTCATTTGCTGGGGGTATCAACGTCGGATTGAGCGGCCATCTCGACTTTGGCAGGAGGGCCTCATCTTGGCAGTTATCATGCGTTGATTTGTAGGTGAAGAAGACAAATAGTTTGGACGCACCTAGGGCCGAGCTGGCAAAATCCGGGGCCCTGCGCGAAACAAAAAAAATGGGGCCCTATCTGGCTAGAAAAAATGAACTATTGAGAAATTATAATGTATGTATATAAATAATCATACCTATTCAACTTCCGGTTGCATGATATTTATTTGAGAAACCTCATTCTATTAGTATTCTGTGAAATGAAATCTTCAATGATTCCTCATAATCAATCTTCTCCTTGTAATCAATCACTCTAATGATCTCTGCGAAAAGTTAATAAGGAAATAGGAATTAGGAGAATATGAGTAGATTTGGAGTACAAGCCAGCGGTATTCCTCTCTGACTCTCTATGAACCCGAGATCTCGAGAGGAATAATCGATGAATGCAAAGTTGTGAACCAATGGGACGTGGAGTATTTGAGCTCAGGCTCAAATGAGCCCGCACGAACAGTAAAATGAAACAAAAAATCAAAAAATTCTGAATTTTTTTTATGATGAACTTTGACAAAATTTCTAAGTGCTAGCAAATTTTCATCATGAGATCACATTCGAGGAATGCGTGACAAAAAAACAAAAACGATGTTCTGAAAATGCTACTTTCAAAGCATTTTGGAACACTGATTTTTTTTACCACGCCTTCCACGAATGTGATCTCATGATGAAAATTTACAGACACTTGGAACATTTGTCAAAGTATACCACAAAAAAATTCAGATTTTTTCTGATTTTTTTCACGAATTTACTGTTCATCCAGGCTCAAATGTGCTCCAGCTTATTGCAAAAAAAAAAAGAGCTCGAGCTCAAAAGGATACTTTCCGAACCAATGAGGATTTTACAAAATTTGCAATGCCAAAACTGTCATACTATACGTCTCCTCATTCTTCCTCTGCATGTGATGGCAGGAGCCAGGAGGATGCGCCGTGTCGCCCGCCTATGGAGTCTGGATGCGATCTATCAAGCAAACTGAACCGCCGTTCGGTTTCCGATCGAGCAGATCAGTTTTTTTAGGGAGATCGAGCAGGTCAGCTGAGCCTGGGGCTGGCGGCTGGCATCGAGAGCCATCGAGGAATCAAGCAGTGGCCTGGGGCGCTCGAGGGAGTCACGCGCCTGCGGGCAGCGGCCCAGCTCCATGCGCTCCCAACGCCTACCCCAGGAAAAATATATAAATAGGAATATATAAAATTTGGGGCCTCCAAATTTGTGGGCCCTGTGCGGGCTGCACACAGTTGGCACAACTATGGGCCCGGCCCGGGCCGCACCTACTAAAATATTGTTCGTCCAGACTCTCAAAGGATGGCTGAGGAGGGATGAATGTCAGGTTTTCTTTAGTAGCTCGAATGGGAATGGCTTCCATTAATGGCAGGTTTTTTAGTAGCCCATACCGAATTTTAAGATTTCACTCGACCCCGCGTCGCTCCCGCTTGGGAGACTCAGGCGGTTCCCCAGCCCTAGCCGCTGTCGAGGCTGAATCCACCTTCCCTTACCCCGTCGCCGTCAGAGGACGCCATCGGGATGCGCCTGGGGGCCGACGGTGGTGGCGGGGATCTTCCTGTCTCCCGTGTCTCACGGGTAGTGCGGAGCCCTTGCGCATGTGGAGGCACGGCAGATCCGGCTGCGGCGGTGGCTAGCCCTGTCACTACGGTGGGCGGCGGCTTGCCTGGTTCAGGCGGCCGCGACTTATGCTACGTAGGCGTGTCATCCGGCTTCGGGTTGGCGGCGGCGTGGAGGGCCTGCTGGGCTGCTTGGCGGCACCTCCGGTCAGATCTAATCTGGCCGGTGTAGCCGACGGTGGTGGCCATGTCCTCCGTCGAAGGTGGTCGGCCTGAGGCTGGATGATCAGATCTCAAGATCCGTCATTTAGTTCCGGCTGTGAGTCGAAAAGGCAGTTGCCGATGAAAACTGAGCCGATGGCAGGCAATGGCGGTATTATGTGTCGTTACCTCGATGAAGGCATCGTCGTGCAACGACTGTCAACCCACTCATGCTACTTCTGGGAAACCCTAGGATCTGGTCTTCTAGATCGGATGATGGCGGTACTGAGGTGTCGTTTCTCTCTTCGGAGTATCATTTGTGGAGCAGCACTGGAAGACATAGGCAGAAGGTGGAGCGGCTTCGTCATGCACGGAGCTTCGGTAGAGATGTCAAGTCATGCCTAGCCGACAGGTGCACGCTGTGTCATGCCTGGTCGGCAGGTGCTACGCACGACAGATCTTCCAGAAACTTCGCATCGGGATGGACGAGCGTAGGGTGGTGGCGTCGTTGGGCGTCGTGGTGGCGTCGACGGATGGACGGACTGCCAAGGATGATGCGGATATCTTTCCTAAAGATGGGTCAGCGGTCGGATGATGATGGCGGCGTCTAATATGTGTGCATATGGTGTACGCTTTAGGTCTGCTGCACCGGCTGCTCGTTCTGATACGTTATATGGATGGATCAGCGACGATACCGGTTTAGATATGGGGAATGAGAGCACTCCATTTATCGAGTTTTATAGGTGTGAGTGATGGCTTCTGATGGCTTGATGTATGTGTTTGTTACACCTTGATGGAATAATAAATAAAGATGGCCGCATGCATCGATTGATGCAGAGGCTGAGGGGTTTTAACCTCCTTGTCAATCAAGCATCGATTGATCATATGTGCTTGTTAGACCTCAATGGAATAATAAATAAAGATGGCCGCATGCATCGATTGATGCAGAGGCCGAGAGGTTTTAACCTCCTTGTCAATCAAGCATCGATTGACCAGCACCGGTGGATCCGATCACCGGTTGCACCGACGCAATGGATTCACGCCGGACCGACTCCGTCTTCGGCCAGGCATATGGATTCATGCCGGATAGACTCGGTTCAGGAGGAGCGTTACAATAATTGGGGCTTCGCGAGCTCGGGTGTTGATGCTCTAACCTTTGCAGGGAAAACAATGAGCAGTATTGTGTTGATCTTCGCTCTATCCATCAGGAGGAGCGTTACAATAATTGGGGCTTCGCGAGCTCGGGTGTTGATGCTCTAACCTTTGCAGGAAAAACAATGAGCAGTATTGTGCTGATCTTCGCTCTATCCATCAGGAGGAGCGTTACAAACATAGGGGGGTTTATTATGAGTCAATTACACCATCGATGCTTAAACTTAGTGAAAAAAATTACTTTAGTATCAAAACTTGCGGCATACATTAAACTGGTGCCATAACTTGGCTCGTTGTACAAATACGGTGCAAAACTCATTTATATATGCATGCGACGCTGATGAAGCATGATAGCATGGCGTGGGGGCTCATTGTCAGTGACCGGCAGTAGACCAGGCGTGTGGCGTGTAAATTTTGCTAGAACAGCCTTGAATTTTATTTTATTTTCGCATAAAAAACCCTATATGTGCAGGACCCATTGTCAGCCAAAACCACAAATTATGTTAGATTGAAAATATTGCAAACTTGAGGTATTGAGCCGCGAACGCCTGCTAATCTAACCACGCAGCTAACCAACACACAAGGATACACTTCATGTCCTACAAGGATACTCCATCATTATATCGTTGCTTTTAACAACATAATTTAATTAAGAATTTTAATTCCAACAAAAAGACGTGAACATGAGGGTTAGAACACGGGACCTGCGGGACACAATTTGACGGGCATGCCACCCCAACAAAGGCAGGCATTTTTTCTTTGCATACGATTGTTACATTTTATTTCTACAACTGACCGCGGTCATGGGCGAAAAATGGACTGCAGTTAGTACGGCCTATTTTTAACATGTGTTTTGTTTTATTTTCATTTTTAAAATTGTAAAAATATATGTGAATCCTAGTTATGAATAATATATATAATTGTACATGCATATTCCTTTGAGGATATGCAAGTGACACATTTAGCTCATATATTTTTCCCATACATATATTTGTATTTATTGAAATTATTTTTTAACACACATAAAATTTATCAAAACACATAAAAACTTGTAAAGCAACATTAAAACAATTCAAGCATGAACCCTTTTATAGCCTACATGAATATTCTATTTACAAACTTGTAAGTAGAGACCAAATGAATGTGGATGCAGTGATCGGCTTGTCTTAAATTTTGCCCCAATCGAAGGTTCGAACCCCACGCCAACATTTTTCAGAATTACTAAAATTATTAATTTATGTTGTTTAAGCAAAAGATATAAGATATGTGTATCCACCAAGCCGTCAAATGGTGTAGCGATTGGGTGGCTAGCCGAGCGACTGGATGGTCCAAATGGCCAGTTTGTGTCTTCGTCTTAATTTATGTTATTTTTTCATTCCAATATAAAATTTGTGCTACAGCTGGGTTTCGCACCTGTCAGGGGCTTTCTCGTGCAAATAAATAAAATTCCAAGGTTGTTTTTGTGAGAAACAACACCCACACACCTACTCTACAGGGGGAGGTCACTGACAATGGGCCCCACGACATGCTGTCACGCCTCATCGGCGCCGCATGCGTATTCAAACGAGTTTTGCACCGTATTTGCACGCCCTAGCCAAGTTGTGGCACCGGTTCAATGTATGCCACAAGTCATGGCACTAAAGTGACTTTTCTTGCCAAGTGTAAGTACCGGTGGTGTAATTGACTCTTTTATTATGTGTTTGCAAAGTACGTTCTACCGGTACCCTATATTTGATTCAGTCAAGAGATGTTGAACAAGGTAGTAGCTAGTGGCCTGAGTTCGAAAAGAGTACGTGGCTGCCTCTCAAACAAATCCGGTCGTGTGTCTAACCTAACTCTAGTCCGGTCATGACCTCGAGTTCTACTTCTACTCGCGTACCGTCCGACGTCCGTATCTATATATAGCGATTCCGACGGGGCAGCCAAGGCGCCGACTACAATAACAAACGATCACGACGAACCCATCGATGGCAGCCGGCAAGGGCGTCGAGCGGCCGTGGTCGGAGCTTCCCGGCGACCTCCTGGCGGCCGTCTACCGCTGCTGCTCCTCGGCGCACGACCGCTCGCGCTTCGCGGCTGTCTGCACGTCATGGTGCACCGTCGCTTCATGGCACCCGCCGCTGCCTGCTCTGCCTCTGCTGCTGATGCTACCCTCACCGTCCGCCGGCGACCATGATGCAGCGTGGGCGCACAGCCCCGAGGACGGCAGGGCCGTGCGCGTCCCGCTCCCGTGGGCCGTGACACCCGGCACGCGCCTTGTTGGGTCCCATGATGGTGGCTGGATCGCTGCCATGTGTGCGTCCGACGACCATGGGCAGCAGCTCCTGATCGTGAACTCCTTCTGGCATCGAGGTGACGCTCACCGCGAACCAGAGTGCCGTCGAGTACGCGTGGCCGCACACAATCGACGCCGGTTTCAAACCCACAATCACCCGGCCCGCCATCAAGAAGGTCGTCTTCTCCGACGACCCTTCCTCTGGCGGATGCATGCTCGCCGCGATCACCACATGGGGCAATCTCGCACTCTGCAGGGTTGGCAGCCCGGAGGCCGGCTGGACCACACAAGGATGTGGCACAGAAGCATATGGGGATCTTGTGGACATCGCGTTCTGTGATGGCGAACTCCATGGCCTCTCTCGCAACCACAAACTGTTCCTGTATGGCATCTCGTGCACCAAGCTGTTCATGTACGAGGTCGGCGTGAATGAAGACAGCGACCCTCCAACGATCGCCATGGTGCACATCATATCTGACCTCGAGGAGAGCATCCCGAACATGCACAAGCTAGGGCCCAAACACATATTCGAGCTGCATGGCAAGGTGGCAATCGGAGTGGAGTTCTGTGAGTGGCCCGACCTCCGCTCATACTTCAAGGTGTACGAGCTTGGCGAATGCGACGAGAGGACGCGGAACCAATACAAGCGGGCGCAGGTTCCTGTTTCTTAGCCCCGCGTGCTCTAAGGCGGTTCACGTTGGCGTCCAACGTGGTGGGGTGGACAGAAACTACATCTACTACCCCAAGCAATACTCCCCACCCTTCGAAGGTGAGTGCTACATGAAGCGTTTGGATATCGGTAGTTGCGCCGTGTACTTCTCGGGCAACGGGTACATGCATAAAATGGGGAGGATCGTGTCACGGGTGTACCATTACCGTGATGAGGACAACAATAATGGTTGCATGTGGTTTCTGCCTCCAGACTTTTAGTTTCGCATGGCCGATGCACAGGGACAAGGTCTCTTCACGTATTCTTACTTTTGCTAGATGATTCGTGTTGATACTAAAAATTGTCAAAGAAACAGCGATAACACTAATTTGCTACAAATGTGATGGCGGTTCCCCATGTCGACATGGACACGAAGGAGGAAGCAGAGGGACGACAAGCTTGGGATAGCGGGATCTGCAAGCTCCCGCCATAGCCGCGGATTAGGTGCCTCCTTAGCATCATGAAAACTAATTCATCCGTCCAATGCCAACCCTATGCTTTTATCCGTCGAATGAATGCACTCTGGATGGTTGGACTATTGTTCAAGCATCATAGAAAGTCAACTAACATGTTTGGCAACTATAAGGAAGTAGAATATGAGTTATAGAAAAATTAGGCATTGAATGTGTCATTTTAGTCCAAATCCTCTATTTCGTATCTAATGGCAATTGTATTTGGGGATTTGAGAGAGAAGTTTCTTCCCATGTTTGGTTGTGAGAATATACAAGGGATTAGCTAAGAGCATCTTCAAGGGTAAGTGCCTAATTTGAGCCCTTATTTGCTGAGCCACATTTGTCCTCCCCTCCAATGGGGTCTCCCGGTTATCTCCCATTTCTTCCCCACATACCGGGCAGGTTTGGGGACACCCGGACTGTCTGGACAAATGGGGCAGGTTGGGGGAGAGGGTCATTAGGCATACTTTTTTCTCCAGACTATCCGGGCAGACATATTGGATGAGTTTGGGGATTGCGCGAGATTTTGTAGGTGATGAGAATATAAGTTATGACAAAGTATCAAGATGTTCTATGTAAAACAGTTCTCTCCTAATCACGATGCTCCCTGTTATTAAAAATGTTACGAGCTATACTCCCAATTGCATGTCATGCATAATCCTTCATATATTATCATATTCCGCAAAGAAGTGACTTTGTGTCGCAGAACGTCTAAATCTCTATTTCTCTGTCTTCAATTATCTCCAACCAAACAAGTTGTACAAGAAAGTAGTACCAATCTTTGTAACTTTTGAGAAATTATTGGTCGGCATGCATTAATAAAACATGGGCAATAATGCACCTCTATAAATTACAAACGATGGGGTTGCTTTGGGAAGCTAGCCGAGAGAAAGTGTTTAAGTTCTTTTCATTTGGGTGATGCATCATGTAGGGCAAACACGGAAGTGAATGAACATAGTGAACATGGCTAGCTCATCGATACTGCTCTGGCATAGCCTTTTGGTCTCTCTGCATGCATGTTGGATCTGGATTGAGAGGCAACAGAACGCGAAGTGGCACTTTGGCCATGGAGGTTACTTGGTTGGATTTGGATGGCTGGTTAATTAGTGGGATGATCTCGAGAAGTTATTTCAGCTAGTCAATTACATCTTTTGCTATCCACTTTTATGTCCTTTCTCTCCTTAATCTCGGTGAGGAACTTCTCTTCCATGGATCTGAGACCTGTTGCGATGAACTGTGATTGCGCACTTGGTTTGAACGGCGGAGCCGTGGCTGCTCCCCCGAAGAGACCTAACAGATCACATGATTTTGTTATGACCTAACGTCCTAACCTATGATTGGGACAACAAATCTATAATTTCATGGGTAGGAGAGAAGAACAGGGAGACTTGGGGAAGAAGAAGAACAGGGAGAGGGGGGGGGGGGGGGGGGGGAGAGTTTAGAATTTCCTCTCTAAATCGATTGTACATCACTTCGGCTTATTGCTAAGTGTACACATTACTGTCACGTTTACATGACTTAGTCTCCCCACCATTAGTCCCACGATGCACGATATGTGTGCACGTTCTCTGTAAACTGCCTGTATTCAGTGCCTATATGTACTCCTGACTCTGAATCAATGAGACAAGTTCAGACTCTGTTCAGTTTTACAGTTCAACATGGTATCAGGCTAGTCCTCGTCCACGATGAACCAAACCGGCGCGGCAACCTCGCCTGCCGCCGGCAACACCCACCTCGGACCTCTGGGTCATCTTCCTTCCCCGACCTACCAACCTACCTTACCTACTCACCCCCCATCTGCTACTCTGCTTGCCCCAACCTCAATCATCGACACCATCACAGATGTATCCCCGTTCATCCCCATCGTCCTCGACCTGGCGGCACACAACTACTACCACTGGCGTCATTTGTTCCTTGTCCACCTCGGGCGCTGCGGCCTCCGCAGCCACATCGACGGCGACAACCTGGCGGCCTCCTCCGATCCCGTTTGGATCAAGGACGACTTCGCCATTCTGCAGTGGATTTACATGCGGATCTCGACGGAGCTGTTCGGCCTCCTCCCCAAGGACGGCGCCACCGCCTTCGTCATCTGGCGCAAGCTCCAGCGCTTGTTCCAGGACAACCGCGATGCCCGCATCAACCACCTGGAGACAGCGATGCGCACCCTCAAGCAGAGGGACGAGCCCGTCGGCACCTACTGCCAGCGCCTCAAGGCCATGGCGGATGAACTGCATGAGCTCGGCGCTCCGGTGGATGACCGCCGGCTCATCTCCGCCACCCTCGCCGGCATCAGCGAGCGATTCGACAAGGTCACATCCGTCATCCCTCTGCTTCGCCCCGCGCTGCCGTACTCTGAGGTGCTCTCCATGCTTCAACTCGAGGAGACCAAACTGCGCACCAGGATGGAGCAACCGCAGGCCTTCTACTCCAACAACGGGCCTCGCAACAGCGGCAACGCCACCCAAGCTCCGTCCCCGCAACAGCCGGCCGCGCGCCCCACCGGCGTCAGCCCGAACTACAAGGGCAAGAACCCGATTCCCGGTTTTCAGCACCGGAACGCATCCAACAACGGGTCGACCTCCACGACGCCATCGGCTCACGCCTCACCAGCACCGCCTCGTCAACCGGCAGCGACACCGACGGCACCCATGACTCCGCCATGGCGTGCCCACACTGATCCCTGGACCGGCTTGGTTCAGGCCTGGCCTGTCCCATGGACCCAGGCAACTGCCGTCGCCGCGCCTGGCCCCGTGCCCTGGCAGCTGCCGTCGCCACGACTCGTCGGCGGCCCCGGCCTGCTTGGCCGGCCTCCTGCTCAGGCATACTACTCCTTCGCGCAGAACCATCAACCGGCGCCTGCGACATACCCGGCCTCGCCATTTGTGCCTCCTGCCTATGCGGCTGCGCCGATGCAAGCGCCGATGTACGCACCTCCCACGACTCCTGCGTCTCCTGCCTGGGACCAAGCGGCCTTGGTCCACGCCTTGAACGCCTATACCAACCACAATGATGGAGGCTGGATCGTCGACTCTGGAGCAACTGCGCACATGTCTGGTACGCCTGGTATGCTGTCTTCTGCCCACCCATCTCCTTCTACACCACCCATCATTGTTGGCAATGGATCACATCTCTCTGTCTCTCACATCGGTCGTTCTGTTATTCCTAATGTTCATCGTCCCTTATATCTTAACAATGTTCTTGTTGCTCCTTCCCTAGTCAAAAATCTTATTTCTGTTCGCCGCTTTACAACTGACAACCAAGTTTCCATGGAATTTGATCCCCTTGGTCTTTCTGTGAAGGATCTCAAAATCCAGGCCCTGATCGCACGACATGATAGCACTGGCGATCTCTATCCATTCCATGAAGCCATGACAACCAACTCTGCATCGGCGTTCCTCGCTAGTGTCAACCTTTGGCACCGTCGCTTAGGCCATCCCAATTCACAGACTGTATCTAGTTTACTTCAGCATTTTCAAATTCCCTGTAGAAAAGGCTCTCATGACCCAGCGCTCTGCGAAGCCTGTCAGAGAGGAAAGCATGTACGTTTGCCATTTCATCTATCAAAGACATCTACCTTTACACCATTTGAGCTTTTACATTGTGATGTTTGGACGTCCCCTGTTCTCAGTGTGTCTGGATACAAATATTATCTGATTGTGGTTGATGATTTCACTCACTACATGTGGTCTTTTCCTCTTAAGGCCAAATCTGATGTTCATGGCATTTTTGTGAAGTTTCAACAGTTTGTCTCTACCCATTTCTCCACACCCATTCGATTTCTTCAGTGTGACAATGGCACTGAATTTGACAACCAACGCAATCGCGACTTGTTTCTCCAGCATGGCATTGTCCTTCGATTTTCCTGCCCATACACCTCGCCTCAGAATGGCAAGGCTGAGCGCGCCCTTCGCACCACGAATGATATACTCCGCACCTTGCTCATTCAGGCATCCATGCCCATTGCCTACTGGGTCGAAGCTCTTCGGACGGCCACCTTTCTCCTCAACCTTCGCCCCTACAAATCCAACCCCTCCTCTACGCCATACATCAGCCTTCACAACTCACCTCCACCATATGACACGCTGCGCGTTTTTGGTTGCCTGTGCTATCCCAACCTCACTGCCACAACACCTCACAAGCTTGCTCCACGTTCCACTCCGTGCGTATTCTTGGGCTACCCTGACGAGCACCGCGGATATCACTGCTTGGATCTATCTTCTGGTCGGATTATCATCTCCCGCCATGTGACCTTCGACGAACAATCTTTTCCCTTTGCCACATTGCACGCCACCTCCACGCTTCCGCATCCCAACTCATCCTCCCCTTCCTCACGGCCTCTGTTTGCCGTTACCGACAACCCAGCTCCCACGCAGGCCACAACTACGCATGAACCTCCTACACCTCCGGCACCACCGTCCCCTCCACCCCCTCCCTATACTGCCTCCACCACACCTCCCCATACTCCACCTCTACCGGCCAAGGCAATTCCGGTCCCTATTCCCCAAAACCCACACAAGATGACCACTCGAGCGAAACGGGGCTTTGGCATCCCTGCTCGCCGTCTTAACCTGTTAGCCTCCACCTCTACCATATCCCCTGTTCCTAAAACATACCGCTCTGCACTTCATGATCCCCATTGGCTTGAGGCTATGCGCTCCGAGTTTGATGCTTTTAAGCAGAATGACACTTGGGAGCTTGTTCCTCGTCCTCCCTCCTGCAACGTTGTCTTAGGCAAATGGCTATTCCGCCACAAATTTCACGCTGATGGCAGCTTGGCTCGCTATAAAGCTCGTTGGGTATGCCGCGGCTTCTCTCAACAACCGGGAATCGATTACGATGAGACGTTCTCCCCCGTTGTCAAACCAAGCACGATTCGTGCCGTCCTATCCATTGCGACCTCCTCTCACTGGCCTATACACCAACTAGATGTAAAAAATGCCTTCCTTCACGGCACCTTGACTGAAACTGTGTACTGTCAACAGCCACAGGGCTTCGAAGATCCATCCTTTCCTGATCACGTCTGCTTGCTCAAAAAGTCTCTTTACGGCCTTAAACAAGCACCCCGAGCTTGGTTTTCTCGCTTTGCCACATACATTCAGACCCTTGGCTTCCTCCCTTCAAAGTCTGATTCTTCTCTGTTTACTTATCACTCCGACAATGCCACCGCCTACCTCCTCTTATATGTTGATGACATCATCCTAACCTGCTCCTCCACTACCTTCCTCAACTCTCTTATAGCATCTCTTCGGTCAGAATTCTCCATGACCGATCTTGGAGCTCTCCATCACTTCTTAGGCATTACTGTCACACGCTCCTCTGCTGGCCTGTTTCTCTCCCAACGCCAGTACCTCTCTGACCTCATTGACCGCGCTAGCATGACTGACTGTCACATTGCTCGCACCCCCGTTGACACTGGCAACAAGCTTGACTCCTCCGGCAACCCTGTTTCTGACCCGGCATTCTACCGCAGCCTTGCAGGTGCTCTGCAATATGCCACCCTAACCCGCCCGGACATTGCTTATGCTGTCCAACAGGCCTGCCTATTCATGCATGATCCTCGTGATCCTCACCTCGCTCTTGTCAAGCGTATCATTCGCTACCTCAAGGGCACTCTTCATCTTGGCTTACACATAAACACCTCCTCCCCAACTTCCCTGACAGCATACTCGGATGCCGATTGGGCCGGCTGCCCCAAGACCCGTCGCTCTACTTCTGGATTTTGTGTGTATTTAGGTGATAATCTAATCTCTTGGTCTTCCAAAAGGCAACACACTGTTTCCAGGTCGTCAGCAGAAGCGGAGTATAGAGCTGTGGCACACGCTGTTGCTGAGTCTGTGTGGCTCCGCCAATTATTGTTGGAACTCCAACGTCCAATATCCAAGGCCACCATTGTTTTCTGCGACAATATCTCTGCAGTGTACATGTCAGCAAATCCAGTTCAGCATCGCCGCACCAAGCACATTGAGATCGATCTCCACTTTGTCCGTGAGAAGGTGCAGCTGGGCGAAGTCAAAGTACTGCATGTTCCTACTCAATCTCAATATGCTGACATTTTCACCAAAGGACTACCAACAGCGATTTTCAGTGAATTTTGCTCCAGTCTTACCATCGTCGACATCGATGCTGCGACTGCGGGGGGATGCTAAGTGCACACATTACTGTCACGTTTACATGACTTAGTCTCCCCACCATTAGTCCCACGATGCACGATATGTGTGCACGTTCTCTGTAAACTGCCTGTATTCAGTGCCTATATGTACTCCTGACTCTGAATCAATGAGACAAGTTCAGACTCTGTTCAGTTTTACAGTTCAACACTTATAACTGGGCCGGCTACCCTCACTGACCGCCTTGATCCCACACTCACTTGTCCCTCGCTGCTACGATTGCCTCTGCTGGCGCCAGACCATTTCCCGCCAAGTACTAAGCTGTAACAGCTTCAGTTTCATCTGTCCTGATGTGCTTTGTTTCCTCTGCTTCCAGTCTTGTGTCCACAACTGCGATCACGCTGCTAGACTCATCTAGGAGTGTGACATTCACCCGACACACCCCTTGTTTGGTCCCATGATGGTGGCCGGATCACTGCCACATGCATGTTCCGGTGTTCGACGACCACCAGCACCAGCTCCTGATCGTGAATCCCTTCCCTGCCATCCAGGCGGCGCTCTCCGCGAAGCATGGGGATGTTGAGTGTGCCCCACTGAGAACCGACGACACCATAATTGTGCCATCAAGAAGGTCGTCTTCTACGACGGACCTTCCTCAGGCACTCTGCAGGGTTGGCTACCCGGAGGTCTACTGGACCACGGGAGCATACGAGGAGCTTGTGGACATCGCCTTCTGCAACGGCGAACTCCATGGCCCCTCTCGCAACCGCAAACTGTTCCTATACGACATCTCGCGCACCAAGCTGTTCATGTGCGAGGTCGCCGTGAATGAAGGCCGCGGCGCTCCAATGATCACCATGGTCCACATCATGTCCGACATCAAGGCGAGCATCCCGAACACGCACGAGCAACAGGTGACGTGCCAGGCCAAACACATTTTCGAGCTGCGCGGCAAGGGTGTACCATTACCGCGATGAGGACAACAATAATGGTTGCATGTGGTTTCTGCCTCCAACTTTTAGTTTCTCATGGCCGATGCACAGGGACAAATTCTCTTCATGTTTCCTTAATTTTGCTAGATGGTTCCTGTTGATACCACAAATTGTCAAAGAAAATTGTTAGACATCAATCTGCTATACCACACTGGATTCTTGTGTGTTCGTCATCAAACCTGGGGGTCTTTATTTCTGAACATAACAAAATATAAATACATGCAAAAAATACGAGAGCTGTCCTGTGTGGATTTCGTCATTGAAATCAAAACTACAAGAGTCGAAATCTAATGCAAAAAATAAATAAATAAAATCAGGGTTCAGGCAAAACAAAAAAAAAGAAACTATACCTCTCCTGTTACAGCATCAGCGATATAGGCACTGACTGAACCACTTCCAAAAAAGCTCAGAGATACATTATAGTATAGCAGAAAGAAAGCTAAACACCATTCTTAATGCATTCTGCAAGCGCCACATCATGACTCATCAACCATGCCGCGACATCAGTTACAAGGGGGATCTCCTCGCCGACCCCATCAGCAGTAACCACATTTTCCCTTTTTACCGTTTTTTGAGTTACCTAATCGCGCATGAGTGCTAGTGACACAAAAGAAAAAGCTAAGCTAGCAAGAGGTCAAAACAAGGGTTAACTGTAAATCACTATTACAACATACTCCCTCTGATTTAGTATAACTTGGAAGTACATCAGAACATAAAGAAAAATGTAACTCAGCTAACAAAAAAAAATGCAGCATTGTCATCTTTAGGTGCTGAATTTCGACAAGCTGGAACGGTTGGAGCAGGAGGTCTTATTAAACTATAAGGTGCGAATGTAAACGGCAAACATATGCGCAGCAGCAGAAGTGGGAAGTTACTACTGAACAAACTTATATAGCACACGGTTCCAACAAAATTTAAGTTGGGCAGAAATACCGAAGATTTGCAGCTCACACGAACTAGAGCACAGCAACCAACAGACTGGATCACGTCTGCATCCTCCTCTCGGACTGAATGACATCCCAACAAGCTCACTGATAGATAGCAGACAGAGCGCCAAACCACTCTTCTTCAGCCATTCTCCAAGCGCAGGACGCCAATGTTCATTCCAGACTTGAACAACACCCTCACTTGCCACCACCCACCGATAGCCAATGAAAAACAGTAACATTCCTCATTTTCCAAATGATCCAGAAACGAAGCTAATTAACATCTGAGATCAGTCTAGGCAGATTGGAAACCACACTAAACAGAAGTAACCATTTGCTATCATAGATCTGATATTCCAAACATAGCTTCAGACACATGTAAGTCCTTTATCGATGAAAATAAAGTTCAGTTTTGAGCTCGGTTGTCCCTAGGACTGAAAGTATCAGCCAATAGGCCATCAAGAAACAGTACTGGAGAAAAATCAAGGAAAAATCTGATACAGGCTAGTAAAGCATGAATTGCTTTCACAGCATTTAATCACTTCCAAAAAAAGGTACTGCAGAAAGAACAAAGATTTTCAGCTCACAAGAATTAGAACAAGCAACAAACAAACTGGACCAAAACCGAATCCTCAGATTGATCAATGTATTGTGACCATCGACTAGTCCAAAATTGTTCCCAAAAAGAGGGTCCAGAATTGACATTCAGAGACAAATCATGGATCCAATTACTAGCTTCATCAAGTGTTAGCAATGACCAACCTAGCATGCCACAGACATACCAGACCTGACAACCAACTCTTGTCAGGCAAGAACACTGAAACAATTTGTGGTGCAGTAAGCATTTAAATTTGTTAATTGTCTTAAGAAACTTTACCCTCCAAGCCTGTTCCAACCCCAACTCAGAGATGAGGAACTCAAACTTTTGCTAAACTGATTCCTTGACATCCTCAACAAAATCAGAACCATAGACACAGGAATACTTACCCTTGGCATCAGTCAACCTGAATGTCTTCTTCAGGTATTCCAATTTGGCAGCTATATTTTTCCCGCCAAGGAATGCGACAATGCGCAGGGCGTGCCTGAATATCCCAGAGTCACGGGGCACACCTATGCCCATCGGTGCAAGCCAACATCACCCGGAATGCATTAAAGTTTTAAAATAGAGATTTTAATGCATGCAGAATGGCCTGTTCTCGTTTACTTAGTTCCAAGTGTTAAATAACATGGCATGAGGATGAACAAGTTGATAAGCAAGTCATGGTTTCTTCTCTACTAAATGATAGCATTAACATATCAGGATTCAAATTATCAGTTTCATCAAGCGTTAGCAAAGACCATACCAGCATCTAACAGACGGACAACCAACATCAAGTTAGGCAAAGTACAGTGAAACAGGAATTACCAGCTTTCAACAAATTGAAAACTTTGTTGCACCTTACAAAGTTTACCAATTCTCATAGCCCATTCTTGATTCATGTAAATCTGAATCTAGCCGGCACTTCCCCTTTGCAAGCAGACGCGTAGTCTTCAGCAAGGTATGGTGCGGCTTCCTTGTGAGGGCATATGAACTTTTCCATGAAAACCTTCTCAGTCTTAACCAGTGTTGTATAGTAGCTCCGCCCGTGCTCTAGCAATCCATTTTCCTTGAGAAATCTCACAACATAGTAGCGGGGCCTGAGCCGGCCCTCCAGGCTGTAAGCGAGCATAACGGGGCGATGAGCAATGTAGGCTGGGTCCAACCCCACCTCAGAGATAAGGAACTCTGACACACGCTCCAGCACATCATGTGACCTTGTCAGCAGCACCGGAGCCTTGGACAAAGCAATGCCAACGTCGGCATCAGACCACCCAAGTGTCCTCTTCAAGTAGTCCACTTTGGCAGTGATCTTGTCTTCGCTGAAGTATGAGACAGCGTGCAGCGCTTGCCTGAACATCCCAGATTCACGGGGCACACCTATACGTTCGGCGCAGGCGACCATCCACAAGACACGCTCTGCGCTGGCACAAAGTATCCTCGGCGCACGGATGAAGAGCTTGGCAATATCACAAGCACCTAGACCGCACTCTGCTAGGATACTGACTTTGGGCTTGACCGCACTCTCGAGGTGGGAGCCGAGGAAGCCGGAGCCGTACTTGAGCGACCGGAGCAAGTTGTCGATGGAGCCGAAGAGTGGCAGGTAGTACTCTAGCTTGGAGACGACGGATCTGTGGCGCAAGTAGCCGGGGGCGAGCGAGACGAGGCGCGCAATCTCGGCATCTGACAGGCCGAGGCCGGTGAGCCCCGCGACGACAGGGGCCAGAGTTCTCTCCACGCCGGCGCAGAGGAACCGCGGGTCCTTGGCGACGACGGCCGCGACATCGGCGCCGGAGAGGCCGAGGCCGGCGAGGAAGGCGATGACGGCGTCGGGGTTGGAGGGGGACTTGAGGTGGGAGAGCTTGGCGGAGGCCTTGAGGGCCTGTGGTCGGGTGAGGCCGCAGGTGGCGACGAGGTACTCCTCCACGGCGAAGCTAGGGTTGGTGGAAGCGGCGGAGAGGAGGCGGTGGAGGGAGAGGAGTTGGGAGGTGGAAGGAGAGAGGACGCGCTTCCAGAGGTGGAGCATGGCGCCGCGACGGCGGCGGGGCAACCGTTGAGTGCTGCCGCTGCGGCGGCGGCGGCGGCGGCGGCGTGTGTGTCTACGGTGGTGTGGTGGACGGACAGAGGGATTGGCCAGTGAAGAACTTGGCTGAGTTGATCCGTGCCATCCAAATGGCATCCAACAGCGTATTTTCATCCACACGTTGCCAAGAGCAAGCAGCGTCCATTAGAACCCAAATATAACTAGCACACGAAATAAGTACACCCCTAAAAATAAGGCCACCACTCTGCGCCGGCCAAAAGTTTCGGCCGGTCGGTTAGCAGCCGTCCGATGTGAGTGAGGTGGGCCGCATGATCTGTTCCTTCTCTTTCCTCTCGCACGGGTCAAAATCCCCCCGCGTCTCTCTCTCCCCTGCAGCGAGCACGCCCGCGCCCTCTCGGCACCCTGCGCAACCATCACCGCTCGCCGCCGGTCGCCTCCGTCGTCTCCTTCTGTGTTTTCCGTTGGTTCCGTGCATGTAGCAGTGTGTCCCGTAGTTGCAGCTCCCTATGACGACGGCCGCAGCTCTGGCGTGCGCCGGTTGCAGGTCGCAGCACCTCCGTCGCCCAGCTCATCGCCCCATGGTATCAATTTCGATGCCGTTCCTAGAAAAAAACGAAGACATTCCAGCAAAAAACAAGGTTCCAACAAAAACATTATATGGTTTTAGCAAAAAAAGTGTGTGGTTCCAGCAAAAAATGAGATGGTTTTCGGCAAAACATTGATATTGTTGAGGCATATCTCTCTCGATGTGGTTTTGATGATTGATGACAACGTGTTTGCGGACTAATCGTGTGCTTTGAGTATTTCAGAGATTCATCCTTGGCACGAGACGATTTCTTCCCCTCGGAGTGTCATTCAAGACGGTGTAGCTCTTTTGTTTCTCTTTCGATGGACTAGTTGCGTAGAGGGCACCGTACTATCAAGAGGGGGTCCGCTGGGGTATTGCTTGGGTGGAATCAACACGTACACATCCGCTTCTCACCCTCAGAGCTCTTCCGCTTCGATGGAGAGATCTTTTCTCTCTTGTGTGTCTTGTCTGGGTCCCAGCAGTAGTACTGTTGAGGGGTCACAAGCGGCAGTACCGCTCCGCAGCGGTAGTACCGCCGATGACTCCGCAGTTGTACTACCGCTGGCCTGCCTGGCCCTACCGCCTCGACTTCAGCTTCGTTGGAGAGATCTTCTCTCTCTTATCTGGGTCCCAGCGGTAGTACCGTGCTACCCAGCGGTAGTACCGCTGAGGGGTCACAAGCGGCAGTACCGCTCCGCAGCGGTAGTACCGCCGGTGACTCCGCAGCTGTACTACCGCTGGCCTGTCTGGCTCCTACCGCCTCGACTCGAGGGCTCTTTTCTCGTGTCGGGTTTTGCAGCACTAGTTGCGGCAGTAGAGGCGGTAGTACCGCTTCGCAGCGGTAGTACCGCCCTTTCCACCGCGGTAGTACCGCTGGCTCAGCGGTAGTACCGCCCCCAAGCGGTACTACCACCCTCTGGGGGGCTGTTTAGTGGGGCAACGGTTGGATTGTTGCCCCCACTATAAAAGGGGGTCCCCTTCTTCCTTGTTGACTTACCTCTTCCCCCTCAAGCTCCATTAATGCTCTAAGCTCCATTTTCACCCGATCTATCTCTCTAGCCAATCAAACTTGTTGATTTGCTCGGGAGTGGTTGAGAAGGCCCCGATCTACACTTCCACCAAGAGATTTTCGATTCCCCCACCTATCCCTAGCGGATCTTGTTACTCTTGGGTGTTTGAGCACCCTAGACGGCTGAGGTCACCACGGAGCCATAGTCCATTGTGGTGAAGCTTCGTGGTATTGTTGGGAGCCTCTGGTTAAGTTATGGAGATTGCCCCAACCTTGTTTGTAAAGGTTCGGTCGCCGCCTTCAAGGGAACCAATAGTGGAATCATGACATCTCGCATTGTGTGAGGGCGTGAGGAGAATACGGTGGCCCTAGTGGCTTCTTGGGGAGCATTGTGCCTCCACACCGCTCTAACGGAGACGTACTTCCCCTCAAAAGGAAGGAACTTCGGTAACACATCCTCGTCTTCATCGGATCTGTTGGAAATATGCCCTAGAGGCAATAATAAAATGGTTATTATTATATTTCCTTGTTCATGATAATTGTCTATTGTTCATGCTATAATTGTATTATACAGAAATCATAATACATGTGTGAATACATAGACCACAACATGTCCCTAGTGAGCCTCTAGTTGACTAGCTCGTTGATCAATAGATGGTTACGGTTTCCTGACCATGGACATTGGATGTCATTGATAACGGGATCACATCATTAGGAGAATGATGTGATGGACAAGACCCAATCCTAAGCATAGCGCAAGATCGTGTAGTTCGTCTGCTAAAGCTTTTCTAATGTCAAGTGTCTTTTCCTTAGACCATGAGATTGTGCAATCCCGGATACTGTAGGAATACTTTGGGTGTGCCAAACGTCACAACGTAACTGGGTGACTATAAAGGTGCACTACGGGTATCTCTGAAAGTGTCTATTGGGTTGGCACGAATCGAGACTGGGATTTGTCACTCCGTATGACGGAGAGGTATCTCTGTTGGGGAACGTAGCATAAATTCAAAATTTTCCTACGTGTCACCAAGATCAATCTATGGAGTCATCTAGCAACGAGGGAGGAGTAGATCTACATACCCTTGTAGATCGCGCGCGGAAGCGTTCAAGAGAACGGGGTTGATGGAGTCGTACTCGTCGTGATCCAAATCACCGATGATCCTAGCGCCGAACGGACGGCACCTCCGCGTTCAACACACGTACGGAGCAGCGACGTCTCCTCCTTCTTGATCCAGCAAGGAGGAAGGAGAGGTTGATGGAGATCCAGCAACACGACGGCGTGGTGGTGGAAGTAGCGGGATTCCAACAGGGCTTCGCCAAGCGCTGCGGGAGGAGGGAGAAGTGTCATGGGAGGGAGAGGGAGGCGCCAGGGCTTAGGTTTGGCTGCCCTCCCTTCCCCCCACTATATATAGGGCCAAGGGAGAGGGGGGAGGCGCAGCCTTGGCCCTTCCTCCAAGGAAGGGTGCGGCCAGGGAGGAGTCCCACCTCCCCAAGGCACCTCGGAGGTGCCTTCCCCCTTTAGGACTCTTCCTTTCCCTCTTCTCTTGGCGCATGGGCCTCTTGGGGCTGGTGCCCTTGGCCCATATAGGCCAAGGCGCACCCCCTACAGCCCATGTGGCCCCCCGGGGCAGGTGGCCCCACCCGGTGGACCCCTGGGACCCTTCCGGTGGTCCCGGTACAATACCGGTGACCCCGAAACTTGTCCCGATGGCCGAAATAGCACTTCCTATATATAAATCTTTACCTCCGGACCATTCCGGAACTCCTCGTGACGTCCGGGATCTCATCCGGGACTCCGAACAACTTTCGGGTTACCGCATACTAATATCTCTATAACCCTAGCGTCACCGAACCTTAAGTGTGTAGACCCTACGGGTTCGGGAGACATGCAGACATGACCGAGATGACTCTCCGGTCAATAACCAACAGCGGGATCTGGATACCCATGTTGGCTCCCACATGTTCCACGATGATCTCATCGGATGAACCACGATGTCAAGGACTTAATCAATCCCGTATACAATTCCCTTTGTCTAGCGGTACGATACTTGCCCGAGATTCGATCGTCGGTATCCCGATACCTTGTTCAATCTCGTTACCGGCAAGTCTCTTTACTCGTTTCGTAACACATCATCCCGTGACCAACTCCTTGATCACATTGTGCACATTATGATGATGTCCTACCGAGTGGGCCCAGAGATACCTCTCCGTTTACACGGAGTGACAAATCCCAGTCTCGATTCGTGCCAACCCAACAGACACTTTCGGAGATACCTGTAATGTACCTTTATAGCCACCCAGTTACGTTGTGACGTTTGGCACACCCAAAGCACTCCTACGGTATCCGGGAGTTGCACAATCTCATGGTCTAAGGAAATGATACTTGACATTAGAAAAGCTTTAGCATACGAACTACATGATCTTGTGCTAGGCTTAGGATTGGGTCTTGTCCATCACATCATTCTCCCAATGATGTGATTCCGTTATCAATGACATCCAATGTCCATGGTCAGGAAACCGTAACCATCTATTGATCAACGAGCTAGTCAACTAGAGGCTTACTAGGGACATGGTGTTGTCTATGTACCTACACATGTATCTGAGTTTCCTATCAATACAATTCTAGCATGGATAATAAACGATTATCATGAACAAGGAAATATAATAATAACTAATTTATTATTGCCTCTAGGGCATATTTCCAACAGTCTCCCACTTGCACTAGAGTCAATAATCCAGTTCACATCGATATGTGATTAACACTCAAGGTCACATCCCCATGTGACTAACACCCAAAGAGTTTACTAGAGTCAATAATCTAGTTCACATTACCATGTGATTAACACTCGATGAGTTCTGGGTTTGATCATGTTATGCTTGTGAGAGATGTTATAGTCAACGGGTCTGAATCTTTCAGATCCGTATGTACTTGCAAATTTCTTATGTCATCTTCCAGATGCAGCTACCACGTTCTATTTGGAGCTATTCCAAATAACTGTTCTACTATACGAATCCAGTTTACTACTCAGAATAATCTGGATTAGTGTCAAAGTTTGCATCGGCGTAACCCTTTACGACGAACTCTTTTATCACCTCCATAATCGAGAAAATTCCTTAGTCCACTAGTTACTAAGGATAACTTTGACCGTTGTCCTGTGATCCATTCTTGGATCACTCTTGTACCCCTTGACTGACTCATGGCAAGGCACACTTCAGGTGCGGTACACAGCATAGCATACTATAGAGCCTACGTCTAAAGCATAGGGGACGACCTTCGTCCTTTCTCTCTATTCTGCCGTGGTCGAGCTTTAAGTCTTAACTTCATACCTTACAACTCAGGCAAGAACTCCTTCTTTGACTGATCCATCTTGAACACCTTCAAGATCATGTCAAGGTATGTGCTCATTTGAAAGTACCATTAAGCGTTTTGATCTATCCTTATAGATCTTGATGCTCAATGTTCAAGTAGCTTAATCCAGGTTTTCCATTGAAAAACACTTTCCAAATAACCCTATATGCTTTCCAGAAATTCTACGTCATTTCTGATCAACAATATGTCAACAACATATACTCATCAGAAAATTCTATAGTGCTCCCACTCACTTCTTTGGAAATACAAGTTTCTCATAAACTTTGTATAAATCCAAAATCTTTGATCATCATCAAAGCATACATTCCAACTCCGAGATGCTTACTCTAGTCCTTAGAAGGATTGCTGGAGCTTTGCATACTTATTAGCATCCTTCAGGATTGACAAAACCTTCCGGTTGTATCACATACAACCTTTCCTCAAGAAAATCATCGAGGAAACAATGTTTTGACATCCTATCTGCAAGATTTCATAAATAATGCAGTAATCGCTAATATAATTCCAACAGACTTTTAGCATCGCTACGAGTGAGAAAGTCTCATCGCAGTCAACTCCTTGAACTTGTCGGAAACATCTTAACGACAAGTCGAGCTTTCTTAATGGTGATACCTACCATCATTGTCCGTCTTCCTTTTAAAATCCATATGTACCTAACAGCCTTACGACCATCAAGTAGTTCTGTCAAAGTGTACACTTTGTTTCCATACATGGATCCTCTCTCGGATTTTATGGCCTCGAGCCATTTATCGGAATCCGGGCCCACCATCGCTTCTCCATAGCTCGTAGGTTCATTGTTGTCTAGCAACATGACTTCCAAGACAGGATTACGTACCACTCTGAAGTAGTACGTATCCTTGTCATCCCACGAGGTTTGGTAGTGACTTGATCTGAAGTTTCATGATCACTATCATAAGCTTCCACTTCAATTTGTGTAGGTGCCACAGGAACAACTCATGTGCCCTGCCACACACTAGTTGAAGAGACGGTTTAATAACCTCATCAAGTCTCCACCATCCTCCCACTCAATTCTTTCGAGAGAAACTTTTCCTCGAGAAAGGACCCGATTCTAGAAACAATCCCTTATTGCTTTCGGATCTGAGACAGGAGGTATACCCAACTGTTTTGGGTGTCCTATGAAGATGCATTTATCCGCTTTGGGTTCGAGCTTATCAGCCTGAAACTTTTTCACATAAGCGTCGCAGCCCCAAACTTCTAAGAAATGACAGCTTAAGTTTCTCTAAACCATAGTTCATACGGTGTCATCTCATCGGAATTACGTGGTACCCTATTTAAAGTGAATGTGGCTGTCTCTAATGCCTAACCCATAAACTATCGTGGTAATTCGATAAGAGACATCATGGTATGCATCATATCCAATAGGGTGCAGTTATGATGTTCGGACACACCATCACACTATGGTGTTCCAGGCTGTATTAGTTGTGAAACAATTTCCACAATTTCTTAATTCTGTGCCAAACTCGTAATTCAGATATTCATCTCTATGATCATATCATAGATATTTTATCCTCTTGTCACGACGATCTTTCAACTTCACCTGAAATTACTTGAACCTTTCAATAATTCAGACTCGTGATTCATCAAGTAAATATACTCAACATCTACTCAAATCATCTGTGAAGTAAGAACATAACGATATCCACCACATGCCTCAGCACTCATTGGATTGCACACATCAAAATGTATTACTTCCAACAAGTTGCTTTCTAGTTCCATTTTACTGAAAACGAGGCTTTCAGTCATCTTGCCCATGTGGTATGATTTGCATGTCTCAAGTGATTCAAAATCAAGTGAGTCCAAACGGTCCATTTGCATGGAGTTTCTTCATGCATATACACCAATAGACATGGTTCGCATGTCTCAAACCTTTCAAAACAAGTGAGCCCAAAGATCCATCAACATGGAGCTTCTTCATGCGTTTTATACCGATATGACTTACGTGGCAGTGCCACAAGTAGGTGGTACTATCATTACTATCTTTTGGCATGAACATGTGTATCACTACGATCGAGATTCAATAAACCATTCATTTCAGGTGCAAGACCATTGAAGGTATTATTCAAATAAACAGAGTAACCATTATTCTCTTTAAATGAATAACCGTATTGCGATAGACATAATCCAATCATGTCTATGCTCAACGCAAACACCAATCTCGATGGTAGAGGGAGCGTACGATATTTGATCATATCAACATTGGAAACACTTCCAACACATATCGTCATCTCACCTTTAGCTAGTCTCCGTTTATTCCGTAGCTTTTATTTCGAGTTACTAACACTTAGCAACTGAACCGGTATCTAATACCCTGGTGCTACTAGGAGTACTAGTAAAGTACACATTAACATAATGTATATCCAATATACTTCTATCGACAACCTTCTCATCTACCAAGTATCTAGGGTAATTCTGCTCCAGTGGCTGTTCCCCTTATTACAGAAGCACTTAGTCTCGGGTTTGGGTTCAACCTTGGGTTTCTTCACTAGAGCAGCAGCTGATTTGCCGTTTCATGAAGCATCCCTTTTTGCCCTTGCCCTCCTTGAAACTAGTGGTTTCACAAACCATCAACAATTGATGCTCCTTCTTGATTTCTACTTTTGTGGTGTCAAACATCGCGAATATCTCAAGGATCATCATATATGTCCCTGATATATTATAGTTCATCACGAAGCTCTAGCAGCTTGGTGGTAATGACTTCGGAGAAACATCACTATCTCATCTGGAAGATCAACTCCCACTCGATTCAAATGATTGTTGTACTTAGACAATCTGAGCACAAGCTCAACAATTGAGCTTTTCTCCCTTAGTTGCAGGCTAAGAAAATCGTCGGAGGTCTTATACCTCTTGACGTGGGCACGAGCCTGAAATCCCAATTTCAGCCCTCGAAACATCTCATATGTTTTGCGACGTTTTAAAACGTCTTCGGTGCCTCAACTCTAAGCCGTTTAACTGAACTATCACGTAGTTATCAAAATGTGTATGTCAGATGTTCGCAACATCCATAGACAACGTTCGAGGTTCAGCACACTGAGCGGTGCATTAAGGACATAATCCTTCTATGAAGCAATGAGGACAATCCTCAGTTTACGGACCTAGTCCGCATAATTGCTACTATCAACTTTCAACTAAATTTTCTCTAGGAACATATCTAAACAGTAGAACTGAAGCGCGAGCTACGACATAATTTGCGAAGACCTTTTGTCTATGTTCAGGATAATTAAGTTCATCTTGTGAACTCCCACTCAGATAGACATCCCTCTAGTCATCTAAGTGATTACATGATCCGAGTCAACTAGGCCGTGTCCGATCATCACGTGAGACGGACTAGTCATCATCGGTGAACATCTTCATGTTGATCGTATCTACCATACGACTCATGCTCGACCTTTTGGTCTCTTGTGTTTCGAGGCCATGTCTGTACATGCTAGGCTCGTCAAGTCAACCTAAGTGTTTCGCGTGTGTAAATCTGGCTTACACCCGTTGTATGTGAACGTAAGAATCTATCACACCCGATCATCACGTGGTGCTTCGAAACGACGAACTTTCGCAACGGTGCACAGTTAGGGGGAACACTTTCTTGAAATTTCAATGAGGGATCATCTTATTTACTACCGTCGTTCTAAGCAAATAAGATGCATAAACATGATAAACATCACATGCAATCAAATAATAGTGACATGATATGGCCAATATCATATAGCTCCTTTGATCTCCATCTTGGGGCTCCATGATCATCTTGTCACCGGCATGACACCATGATCTCCATCATCGTGTCTCCATGAAGTTGCTCGCCAACTATTACTTCTACTACTATGGCTACCGGTTAGCAATAAAGTAAAGTAATTACATGGCGTTGTTCAATGACACGCAGGTCATACAATAAATTAAGACAACTCCTATGGCTCCTGCCGGTTGTCATACTCATCGACATGCAAGTCGTGATTCCTATTACAAGAACATGATCAATCTCATACATCACATATATCATTCATCACATCCTTTTGGCCATATCACATCACATAGCATACCCTGCAAAAACAAGTTAGACGTCCTCTGATTGTTGTTTGCATGTTTTATGTGGCTGCTATGGGTTTCTAGCAAGAACGTTTCTTACCTACGCAATGACCACAACGTGATATGCCAATTGCTATTTACCCTTCATAAGGACCCTTTTCATCGAATCTGATCCGACTAAAGTGGGAGAGACAGACACCCGCCAGCCACCTTATGCAACTAGTGCATGTCAGTCGGTGGAACGGGTCTCACGTAAGCGTACGTGTAAGGTTGGTCCAGGACGCTTCATCCCACGATGCCGCCGAATCAAGATTGGACTAGTAACGGTAAGCATATTGAACAAAATCAACGCCCACAACTACTTTGTGTTCTACTCGTGCATAGTAACTACGCATAGACCTAGCTCATGATGCCACTGTTGGGGAACGTAGCATAAATTCAAAATTTTCCTACGTGTCACCAAGATCAATCTATGGAGTCATCTAGAAATGAGGGAGGAGTGGATCTACATACCCTTGTAGATCGCGCGCGGAAGCGTTCAAGAGAACGGGGTTGATGGAGTCGTACTCGTCGTGATCCAAATCACCGATGATCCTAGCGCCGAACGGACGGCACCTCCGCGTTCAACACACGTACGGAGCAGCGACGTCTCCTCCTTCTTGATCCAGCAAGGAGGAAGGAGAGGTTGATGGAGATCCAGCAGCACGACGGCATGGTGGTGGAAGTAGCGGGATTCCAACAGGGCCTCGCCAAGCGCTACGGGAGGAGGGAGATGTGTCATGGGAGGGAGAGGGAGGCGCCAGGGCTTAGGTTTGGCTGCCCTCCCTTCCCCCCACTATATATAGGGCCAAGGGAGAGGGGGGAGGCGCAGCCTTGGCCCTTCCTCCAAGGAAGGGTGCGGCCAGGGAGGAGTCCCACCTCCCCAAGGCACCTCGGAGGTGCCTTCCCCCTTTAGGACTCTTCCTTTCCCTCTTCTCTTGGCGCATGGGCCTCTTGGGGCTGGTGCCCTTGGCCCATATAGGCCAAGGCGCACCCCCTACAGCCCATGTGCCCCCCCGGGGCAGGTGGCCCCACCTGGTGGACCCCTGGGACCCTTCCGGTGGTCCCGGTACAATACCGGTGACCCCGAAACTTGTCCCGATGGCCGAAATAGCACTTCCTATATATAAATCTTTACCTCCGGACCATTCTGGAACTCCTCGTGACGTCCGGGATCTCATCCGGGACTCTGAACAACTTTCAGGTTACCGCATACTAATATCTCTATAACCCTAGCGTCATCGAACCTTAAGTGTGTAGACCCTACGGGTTCGGGAGACATGCAGACATGACCGAGATGACTCTCCGGTCAATAACCAACAGCGGGATCTAGATACCCATGTTGGCTCCCACATGTTCCACGATGATCTCATCGGATGAACCACGATGTCAAGGACTTAATCAATCCCGTATACAATTCCCTTTGTCTAGCGGTACGATACTTGCCCGAGATTCGATCGTCGGTATCCCGATACCTTGTTCAATCTCGTTACCGGCAAGTCTCTTTACTCGTTTCGTAACACATCATCCCGTGATCAACTCCTTGATCACATTGTGCACATTATGATGATGTCCTACCGAGTGGGCCCAGAGATACCTCTCCGTTTACACGGAGTGACAAATCCCAGTCTCGATTCGTGCCAACCCAACAGACACTTTCCGAGATACCTGTAATGTACCTTTATAGCCACCCAGTTACGTTGTGACGTTTGGCACACCCAAAGCACTCCTACGGTATCCGGGAGTTGCACAATCTCATGGTCTAAGGAAATGATACTTGACATTAGAAAAGCTTTAGCATACGAACTACATGATCTTGTGCTAGGCTTAGGATTGGGTCTTGTCCATCACATCATTCTCCCAATGATGTGATCCCGTTATCAATGACATCCAATGTCCATGGTCGGGAAACCGTAACCATCTATTGATCAACGAGCTAGTCAACTAGAGGCTTACTAGGGACATGGTGTTGTCTATGTACCCACACATGTATCTGAGTTTCCTATCAATACAATTCTAGCATGGATAATAAACGATTATCATGAACAAGGAAATATAATAATAACTAATTTATTATTGCCTCTAGGGCATATTTCCTACAATCTCTGGGCCCACTCGGTAAGACATCATCGTAATGAGCTCAATGTGACTAAGGGTTGGTCACGGGATGATGTGTTACGCAACGAGTAAAGTGACTTGCCGGTAACGAGATTGAACGAGGTATTGGGATACTGATGATCGAATCTCGGGCAAGTAATGTACCGATTGACAAAGGGAATTGTATACGAGATTGCTTGAATCCTCAACATCGTGGTTCATCCGATAAGATCTTCGTGAACATGTGGGAGCCAACATGGGTATCCAGATCCCGCTGTTGGTTATTGGCCAGAGAGTTGTCTCGGTCATGTCTGCATGGTTCCCGAACCCGTAGGGTCTACACACTTAAGGTTCGATGACGCTAGGGTTATTAGGAAGATTTGTATGTGATTACCGAATGATGTTCGGAGTCCCGGATGAGATCCGGACGTCACGAGGAGTTCCGGAATAGTCCGGAGGTGAAGATTTATATATGGGAAGTCATCATACGGTCACCGGAAATATTCGGGGGTATACCGGTATTATACCGGGACCACCGGAGGGGTTCCGGGGGTCCACCGGGAGGGTCCACCTGCCCCGGAGGGCCTTATGGGCTGTAGGTGGAAGGGAACCAGCCCCTAGTGGGCTGGGCGCCATTCCCCCCTAGGGCCCATGCGCCTAGGGTTTGGGGGGAACCCTAAAGGGGGGCGCCCCCCCTTGCTTGGTGGGCAAGCCCCCTCCCCCTTGGCCGCCGCCCCCCCTCTAGATCTCATCTAGAGGGGCCCGCCCCCTTTCCCCTTCTCCCTATAAATAGAGGGGCGAGGGGAGGGCTGCAGCACCACATCCAAGGCGCAGCCCCTCCCCTCCCCAGCCCCTCTCCTCCTCCGCGTGAGCTTGGCGAAGCCCTGCCGGAGAAGTGCCACTCCATCACCACCATGCCGTCGTGCTGCTGTTGGAGCCTTATTCCTCAACCTCTCCCTCCTCCTTGCTGGATCAAGGTGCGGGAGACATCACCGGGTTGCACGTGTGTTGAACGCGGAGGCGCCGTTGTTCGGTGCTTAGATCGGATTCGGCCGTGATCTGAATCGCTACGTGTACGACTCCTCCAACCGCATTCTTGCAACGCTTCCGACTCGCGATCTTCAAGGGTATGAAGATGCACTCCCCTCTTGTTGCTAGTTACTCCATAGATTGATCTTGGTGATGCGTAGAATTTTTTTAATTTCTGCTGCGATCCCCAACAGGATCCACTCTTGGTTATTTCTTACCTTTACTTGTGCAAGCTCTTTAGTGTTACTTCTCTTGCTTGTTTGTTGTTATTGCATCATATAGGTTGCTCACCTAGTTGCACATCTAGATAACCTACTTTGATGCAAAGTTTAATTTGGTAAAGAAAAGTTTAAAATTGTTAGTTGCCTATTCACCCCCCTCCCAGTCAACCATATCAATCCTTTCAATTGGTATCAGAGCCTCGTCTTTTTATTAAGGACTTTACCGTCCGAAAAGTATGGTTGATACCGTAGACGGTGTGGAGGAACACTCCGGTGTGAATCCGATCTCGTCTACGGGCGATGGGGGAACCTCGGTCTCTCGTGCGGAGTTTAATGTGGCCTTGGAGACATTGAAAACCTCCATGACGACCGAGGTTGAAAGCATGTTTACTAAATTCCTTGAAGGGCTTAAACTATCCACCGCACCATTGAAAGTGGGTAGTCCCACCGACAAGGTGACGGATGCTACCTCCGATAAGGGGGAAGCTAGTAGCGAAAAGGCTCCTTCTTCTAGTGGTAAGAATGGCACCGGCATCTTTGCTCATGTGGAACCACCACTTGTTTATGGTGGACCGGTTCCTTCCACTCATTTGAATCATGCCGGTCCTCCCCCTAAGATTGTGAAAAATGAGGACTTTGATTCTTGGGTTTACCGCTTTAAACGTCATTTAAATCATGTGAACACTAATCTTTGGAGAATCATTGAAGAAGGTTTCTATCCGCATGATCCAAGCAACTTCACTCCTCGAGAAGCCGCGGATAATCAATTCAATGAGAATGCTCTCTTCATCATTCAAGATGCAATTCCACCCGAAGATCTACCTCATCTTCGGCCCTTCGCCTTGGCCAAAGACGCATGGCTTTGTGTTATCTCTCTCTATGGGGGAAGCGCAAGCATTCAACGCTCCAACTATGAAGTGGTGCAAGATGAGGCCGATGAGTTTGCAATGAAAGAAGATGAAGAACCTCGTGAGCTTTATCGGAGAGTAACCAAACTCGCGGTCTCACTCCAAGATCACGGGAGCATGGACACAGATGACAATTGGATCAAGCGCAAATTCCTCAAGGCAATGATGCCCTACCACAAGGCCATGTCCTCCGTCATTCGTCAAAGGCCGGACTTCCACACTTCGACCTCAAGCGAAGTGTTGGATGAGTTTGTGGCCATGAACATTTTGGACAAGACCGCCGACAATGCGGTGCTTCGTTCTCAAAGGGCAAAGAAGCCCAACCTTGCATTGAAGGCCAAGCTCTGCGTTGAAGAAGAAGAAGAGATAGAAGAGGAGAGCAACCCCGAAGATACAAAGTATGCATATCATGAACACATGGCACTTGCTTCAAGGCAATTTTGGAGCAAGAAAAACTCAAGGCCAAACTTTAACAAAAACAACTCAAGTGGCACGAAGAGCAAGCAACGTGTAAGGACTTGCTACAATTGTGGTAATGTGAGTCATTTTGTTGCGGAGTGCCCGTATGAGAAGAGGGAAGACAGTGGTGGCAAGCTCATCCGAAAGGACAAGGCCAAGTCGTTCCCTAACAAGAACAACTTCACCAAGAAGACTCCACCCAAGGCATTGGTGGTACAAGAAGAGTACAATGAGGATGATGACGATGATGAAGATGGTGAGTCGGTTGCCATGGCCTCTTTTGCCATTGCGACGACTCCACGAGTGTCTCTCTTCGACTCACCCAATGAGAGCATCACCGCCAAGTGCCTCATGGCTAAAGCCACCAACAAGGTAACCTCCAACATCAAAACTACCATCATTAATCATCCTTCTTCAACGGATAGCATTGATGAACATGAGGGAGCTAATGTGGAGGTGAATGAGTTTGATGCCTTTATGGGAAAACTTAAGGGTAAATCCAAGAAGCACTTTGTTGCTCTCTTGGAACAACTTGGTGAAGCCAATGACATGATCGAGGCTCACGAAGATACCATCTCTAAGATGGAAGGGCATACTCGTGACTATGCCGATGAGATCTCGGATCTTTCCAATGCTCTTGAGGAAGAGTGTGGTCTTTGTCTGGCTATTGAGGAGTCACACAACATTGATCATGCTAAGTTAAAGAAAGATTTTGATCATGTTCTCATTGTTTCTCGTGTGCTAAAATCCGAGAAGGCCGAACTTGAGGTTGATCTTGGTAGACTCAAAGAGGAGTTTGATCTACTTGACAAGGCTCACAAGGTCTTGACGGGTGCTCATGCTAGCCTCAAAGAGTCTCATGATCAACTCAAGTAAAGCTAACCAAGGAAAAAGCCACTTTTCCTCGTATGATGTTAATTGATAATGCAAATGCTACTAACCCGTGTTGTGAGCATGTGCATCTTGTTGAGGAGAACGCTAAGCTAAAGGTGCAACTTGAGAAAGGTCTTGCATCTTGCATACAAGGCAAGAAGAACCTCAACGACCTCTTGACCAACCAAAAGGGAGTTGTGGCTAAGGAAGGGATTGGGTACGTGCCCGAGTCCAAGAACAAGAAGAAGAATGACAAGACCAAACGACCTCCTCCTCTCATGCAAACCTTTGTGAAGGAGGGAGAGAGTGCTTCCAAGGAGAAGAAGAACAATGCGAAGGGTGGCCATGTCAAAAAGGGCAATGCCACTCCGCTCATTAAAGCCGGCGACTTTAATCCTTCTTATGTGTTATGTCGGGCTAGTGATGGGCATGTCTATGCCAAATTTTTTGGTTCCCCTCATGAGTACATTGAATGGTCTATTTGGGTTCCAAAGACCCTTGTTACTAACATCAAAGGACCCATTACAAAATGGGTACCTAAAACCAAGCATTGATCTCTTGTAGGTGTTCGCTTCCGGTGGGGGATCATGGTTGCTCGATAGCGGAGCTACAAATCATATGACTAGAAGCAAGGACTTGCTGGTGGACGTGCACAAGATTCCATCTATGCCCACCAATGTCGAGTGGGGTGACGCCTCATCTTCTAAGGTATTGGGACTTGGCAAGGTAGTCATTTCTCATGATCTCACGATCAAGAAGGTCATGCTTGTTGAGTCCCTTGCTTACAATTTACTTTCCGTTCGTCAACTTGCAATCATGGGCTTTGCCACTTTCTTTGATATCGATACCGTGGCCCTCTTGTGGAGCAAGACTCTTAAAGTAGCCTTTGTTGGGCATGTCGAGAACGGTCTATATGTGATTAACTTTTCGGAGCGACCCACTAAGACCGCGACATGCCTAATGGCTAAAGTTGATGTGGGATGGCTTTGGCATCGCCGTTTAGCCCATGTCAATATGAGATCTTTGCAAAGTCTTCTCAAGGGGGACCATGTCCGTGGACTAACGAATGTTAGTTTTGCTAAAGATCGTGCTTGCAGTGCTTGTATCGAAGGGAAGCTACATGAGAAGGCTCACCCTCCCACGACTATCATTTACTCAAAGAGGCCTTTGGAGCTCCTTCACTTGGATCTCTTTGGGCCTCCATCCTTCAATAGTCTTGGGGGTAGGAAGTATTGCTTGGTGATTGTGGATGACTACTCAAGATACACTTGGGTGTATTTCTTCAAAAGGAAGAGCGAGACCCAACAAACCGTCATTGACTTTGCAAATGAAGCACAACGTCAACACAATGCAAAGATATTGACAATAAGAAGTGACAATGGCATCGAGTTCAAGAACTACACCTTGGATGAGTTTCTTAGTGATGAGGGGATCAAGCATCAATATTCTGCACCTTACACTCCTCGACAAAATGGTGTTGCGGAGAGGAAGAACCGAACGTTGATGGATGCGGCAAGGACCATGATGGCGGAGTTCAAGTCTCCATACAACTTTTGGGCCGAAGCCATCAACACCGCGTGTCATGCATCCAATCGGCTCTACCTCCGCAAGGGCTTGAACAAGACTCCATATGAGATACTCACCGGTAACAAGCCCAACCTCAAGTACTTTCGGGTGTTCGGGTATAAGTGTTTCATTCTTAAGAAAGGTGTTCGGTTGTCTAAATTTGAAGCTAGAGCTTATGAGGGCATATTTGTTGGTTATGCTACAAACTCTCATGCTTACCGTGTCCTCAATAAATCCACGGGACTTATTGAGGAGACGTGTAACATGGAGTTTGATGAAAATAACGGCTCCCAAGTGGAGCAAAGTGGCACTTGTGATGTAGGTGATGAAATTCCTCCTCAAGCCATAAGAAGAATGGGTGTTGGCTTTATCCTACCCATTGAGGAACCCCTTGTGGCCGAAGGAGAAGGACAATGCTCCACTCAAGTGGAGCCATCACCAACCCAAGGCCCACACGCTTCCGAAGAACAACATGAAGGCCCTCATCCTCAAGAACAAGACCAAGGGCAAGATCATGCTCAAGACGGTGTGGACACACCAAGTGATGCCCAAGGTCAAGTTCTCTCCTCTGAGAAAGTCCGAGAACAAGAAAAAGCTCAAGACGACGCTCAAGATGATCAAGTGACCACTTCTCGTCTCACCCCCGAGGAGGAATTGGAGCGTTGTGCCGCCAAGGTTGCTTCCAAGCTCTCCACCAAGGATCATCTCATGACGAATGTGCTTGGAAGCTTAAGAAAGGGGGTAAGCACTCATAGACAATTAGCAAACTATTGTGAGCATCACGCTTTTGTCTCTTGTGTCGAACCCCACAAGGTCTATGAGGCGCTCGAAGATCCGGATTGGCTCAATGCCATGCATGAAGAACTCAACAACTTCAAGCGCAACAAAGTGTGGAGATTGGTGCCAAGACCGACGGGGAACCACAATGTCATTGGAACCAAGTGGATGTTTAAGAACAAGCAAGATGCCCATGGGATTATCATTCGCAACAAGGCTCGTTTGGTAGCACAAGGCTACTCCCAAGTCGAGGGTATGGACTACGGTGAAACCTTTGCTCCCGTTGCTCATCTTGAATCCATTCGCATGTTGATTGCATATGCTTCTCATCATAACTTTAAGTTACAACAAATGGACATGAAGAGTGCTTTTCTTAATGGTCCTATTAATGAATTGGTTTATGTCAAGCAACCCCCCGGGTTCGAGGATCCCTACTTTCCCGATCATGTGTATCAACTCGATAAGGCACTCTATGGCCTTAAACAAGCCCCACGTGCGTGGTATGACCACCTTACCGAGTTGTTACAAGACCGTGGTTTTGAACTTGGGCTAATCGACCCCACTCTTTTTACTAAGAAGGTCAAAGGGGAGTTGTGTGTGTGCCAATTATATGTTGATGATATTATCTTTGGTTCCCCTAACAAAGCTTTCAATGAGGAATTTGCCGCTCTCATGACCTCAAAGTTTGATATGTCTTCCATGGGAGAGTTGAAGTTCTTTCTAGGGTTCGAAGTGAAGCAAAGAAGAGAAGGTACCTTCATCAACCAAGCCAAATACACTCAAGACATGCTCAAGAGATTCAAGCCAAGTGAAGTCAAGCCGGCTTCCACTCCAATGCCCACCAAGTGCCAACTTGACATTGATCCCAATGGTAAAGCGGTGGATCAAAAGGTATATCGCTCCATGATTGGATCCTTGCTTTACCTTTGTGCTTCTAGACCGGATATCATGTTGAGTGTGGGAATTTGTGCACGATTTCAAGCCGCACCTAAGGAAAGTCACTATGTGGCGGTCAAATGAATCTTTTGATATTTGGCCCATACCCCAAACTTTGGCTTATGGTACCCAAGAGGAGCAAACTTCAAGCTTGTAGGGTATTCGGATTCCGATTGGGCGGGAGACAAAGTGGATAGGAAGTCCACTTCCGGAGGGTGCCAATTCCTTGGTTGCTCTTTGGTAAGTTGGTCTTCCAAAAAGCAAAGTTGTGTGTCTCTCTCATCCACCGAAGCGGAGTATGTAGCGGCCGGTAGTTGTTGTGCACAACTCTTATGGATGAGGCAAACTTTAAAGGATTGCGGTGTCATTTGTGACAAAGTGCCTCTTTGGTGTGACAATGAAAGTGCCATCAAGATCTCTCTCAACCTGGTGCAACACTTCAAGACGAAGCATATTGAGATTCAGTATCACTTCATCCGGGATCACATTAGGCGAGGAGAGATCGAGCTCAACTACGTCAACACTCATGATAACCTTGCAGATATTTTCAGGAATCCCTTGGATGAAGCAAGATTTCGCGAGTTAAGGCATGAGCTAAATATCATTGATTTGAGAAATGTGACTTGAACCTATGCACACCCCACCACACTCAATTTGTTGTCTAGTTTAGATGTAGGCATGGACATAGGGGGAGTGTTGTTCTCTCAATGAACTCTCCCTCCCCCCATTATGCATAAATTGATCAAGTCTTTCACATTAGCCATTGTTGATGGTACTTGTGCTTCAAAGACGAGTTTTGGTCATGGGCCCAAGGTTAAAATCTTCGCGGCGCCATACCTCTTGACTCAAACATAGGTGGCCTCGGCCACCGCCCTCTCTTGAAGAGGTGTGTCTTGGCCTCTTGCTGGTGTGTTCTCTCTTCTTCTTGCCTCTTGTTCTCTCTTTTTTTGAGCTAAGCCATGTTGTTTAGTTGCCGTGGCGTGCTGGGCGGTACTACCGCTGGTGGTGCGCGATACTACCGCTCATAAGCGGTACTACCGCCCCCCAGCGCGGTACTACCGCTGCGGGACGGGACCAGGGGGTTATATCGGGGCAGGGGGAGGTTTCTTCTCCCCCATACCCATTCGCCCCCTCGTTCCTCTTCCTCTCTCCAGCCACGCATCGCCACGGGAGGGCTCCGGCGGATCTTCATCTCCGGGGCGTCCCTCTTCATTTCCTTCGGTGGAGTCGATCCCCACCTCGTTCTCTTGCCATGGATGCCGGTATTGCCCCCGTTCCTTCTCTCCTTTTGTCTCGTTTTTAGATCTTGCTTCTTAGGGGCAATGGTGGTTGCATCTCTAGATTTTTGGCTAAATCTAGGCTTGAGTAGGTTGGAGAAGGCAACTAGACTATCTAGATTAGAGTTTGGTAGGAATATTTTTGACTTTGGCAGGCCGGTAGTGCCGGATCTGACCACGGTAGTAGGGAACTGTTGTTTCCCCGCCTCGAGCGGTACTACCGCTTGGCCTTGAGCGGTACTACCGCTCTCTTTGGAGCGGTACTGCCGCGTGCATGTCACGGTAGTACCGCTGCCTGCCAAGTTCCATCATGTTCCTACCATACCTTGACCCTTTTGGTGTGTTTGTTGGCTTATGCTCATTCTTTCTGGTTGTTTTGCGTGTTTTTGTGTTTGGTTCCAGGTGATGAACATCCTGAGCCTCACGCTCGCCGTGTCAACCCCGAGCGTGCAACGTCAAAACGCTACCGCACCTCTGAGCCAACAGGTGGTTCCTCTAGCACTCAACCGCCACCAGCAGGCGCATCCGCAAGTGCTCCTCCACCACCTCAGCAGTCGAAGAGATCCGCCAACAAGCCAAAGGGAAAGACTGTGATTGAGATGACTGCCAAGGAGTTTTGGGAAAAGCGTCACCGCAACCCCTATGAGGCGGACCAAGATCCCACTTTGGTCAACCGCCCGTTCTGGAACCGCTTTCAGTTTGCCATCTATTTTAATGTGATCAAGGCCAAGAAGAATCTCTATGTTGATGTTCGCTCCATCGATACTGATGCCATGGAGAAGGACCCTGAGTACTTTAGCGAAGCCCTTCAGATGTGTTCTCAGCTGAACATTCTCAGGATCATGCAGTTCAACAAGGATTTCGATGCAGATTTGGTGGCTCAATTCTTTGCTACCGTTCATCTTGGAACTGATGCCGACAGGACTCTGACTTGGATGACCAATGACAAGTTGCTTTCTGTCAAGTGGAAGGCCTTCATGGAGTTACTTGATGTGGAAGATAACGGGCTTGAGACTCCAGTAGGCTTCCGCCCTCACCGCAATGCTACATCCACTCACAAGCAAGCCCTTTGGCCCTACTGCACTGTGAAGGTTCACCCAGTGACCAAGAAGGAAACCTATGAGCTGTCTACGTATCTGGACGTTCTTCATCGTGTATTCCGTGAGACTCTCTTCCCTCGCATCGGGAATCTGGATATGGTCCACTCCTATCTCGTGGACATGCTTCTTTTCTGCCAGCATGAGAAGGAAGCAAACACTGGAGAGAGCCTAGACATTTCTCATGTTATGTGGTCTGAACTTCTCTCTGCCGTTTTTGAGCGCAAGTGCCCGGTATATGGTCAATTCATCATGAGGCTCATTGAGAAGGCCTGGGCTCGTGTCTATCCCAGAGTGTTGCTGGAAACTGGAGACTTGGTTTCTCATGAGATCAAGCATCTGAGGAAGAAGGACAATTAGGGCACTCCAGCGCCTAAACCCGGGGGCCCATCTATTGCTGCTGCTCCCATGGAGACTGAGGGTGGGGCTGCCACTGATGATCACGAGGAGGACTTTGGGCCCTCTAGTGCAGAACCTTCTTGGGCAAAGAAGCTTAAACGCAAGATGAAGAAGCTTTTCTGCATGGAGTCTCATGGTCAGTACATGACTCATGTGGCGGAGAAGCAGGCCAGGGTGCGCCACAAGGAGCTCATGCGTCACCTGGGTGCGACAGTTGCCAGCGGTTCTGAGGGAAAGATCACTGAAGAGGAGGAATGGATTCACCAGCATTGCCCTTGGACCGATTCAGACGCCGAGAAATTTCCAACCAACGACGGAGATGCAGACGATCACGCTGAGATGTGATGTTCGAGATCCTCAGCTTGCCATCACCTAGAGTCGTAGCGTCGCTCTTTGCCCTTTTGGTGTCTCGATGCCAAAGGGGGAGAGAGTTTAGGGATTTGTGTTGTTGCCGTGCTGCGAGTGTGTCTTTGTGTCTTGTATTTTCTCATGTGTTCTCTCGTTGTCTTTGTTTGGTTTGGTTTGGTGCCTGTGAGACCTAAGTTCTAGACATATGGTGTGAGACATATGCTCCCTATCGCTACCTTATTACTTATGTGTCGTGGTTTTGTCACGGCAGATGTCCTAGAGAAAGGACTTAGTCGTGGAGCCATCGCGACTGGTTAGCTTGAAGGGGTTAAAGCGGACACAAGGACGCAAGAGAGTTTATACTAGTTCGGCCCCTTCGATGAAGGTAAAAGCCTACGTCTAGTTGTGATGGAATTGACGGGGTTTCGATGACTAGGGAGCAAACAAGCTTCGCCTATGTCTCGAGTTGTTGTCTGTTGTCCTTGAACCGCCGCCGGGTCGTCCCCTTATATACACGGGTGACTCTCGTCGGCTTACGGAGTCCCAATACCGGCTCATAGATGTGTCCGGTTTGGTCTCTTCTTATTCCTAACTTACAATACAGGTTAACTACTAACGCCGGTTTACGGCTGCAGGCCTTGAGCCGACCATGGGCCTTGAGCCCTCCTCTGTCTTCTTGGGCTTTAACTTACTTAACTACTGATGAAGTTAACCCGGCCCAGATAGGCCGGTTTACGCCCAGTAGTAATATCCCCAACATTAGGCCCCAGATTGATTTGAACGGGTTCATGTCAATCCTTTAATAAAAGCTTCATCTTCAACATCTTCTTATAAATTGGTAAACCACCATGATGTCATCTTCTCTGATTGCTGTAAACCGGAGTGACGTCACCTGTCATAACGAAGCTATCCATTATGCTTCTTTGTTTAGTAGATCGGCGGAAATCGAGGCGACAGCTCCGTTTTGTGGCCCCTTGATTGTCGCGCCTGACTCATGTTCTTTCGCCTTATAAATAGGACCGAAGGATCATTTCTTTTCTCCTTCCGTGCCTTCTTCATCTTCCTCGCGTCGCCGGCCTCGGAGCTCCGCCGCCGCCGTCGACCTCTGCCTCATCCTTGGCCGCTGCATCAACCTGAGTGCACCAGAACATCGCGACAACCTTCCGCATCTTCCTCAGCTCCGGTAAATCTTCTATCTTTTCCCCCGCAGATCTGGCCTAGGGTTTCGCAGTTCTTCAGTGTTCATCGTCTGCCTCTTGCTCATACAATAGATCTTTAGATGAATCCGCAAATCTTTATTCTGTGCAATGATAGTTGTTTGACCTTCGCCTTTACTTATGCATCTCAAACCATGGGTCCATACGAACGTTTTGCTCATTGGTTCGGTTATACTCCTTTGAACCTCTAAGTATTTATCTCTTCTCTGAACTTGCTTCAGATCCAATGCTGTAAAGAAAGCTTGTGAAACCTATTTGTGCGTACTTGTCCATCCGCAATCTCAGCTTTTCAATGCTTAGATCAGGCGGTTTAACCTTATAGAAAATTTTCCAGATCGGCATATGCCATTAGTCCCCTTGTTGAACCGCCAGATGTTGGTTGCTTCATGAAACTCCGGTTCAGATAGTTCTGTCTCCGGTTTAACAGTGCCCATACCAACGTACCTTGATCAAATGCATTTTTGAACCGGGATCTTCTACCTTGTAGATTCCATCATGGCCAAGCAAGTATATGAGTGCAATTGGGTTCCTTCTCGCGTCACAGAGGATCAACTGGACGATTTAGTCCTGATTGGCGCTTTAGGCAGCAAAGATACCATCCATTGGAGGGCTCCTGGCAAAGAATGCCCTCCCACACCTCGAGAAGGAGAGGTTGTTGTTTTCGTAGATCACTTAGCCCGGGGCTTTAAGCCGCCCGGTTCTAAATTTTACCGGGATTGTTTTAGCCGATTTCCAACTCCATCCGCAAGACACTGGCCCCAACTCTGTTACAAATATGTGCCACTTCCAAGTGCTCTGTGAGGTGTTCTTTCAAGAGGAGCCCACAGTGGAATTGTTCAGAGACCTTTTCCATCTAAACCGCCGTACTGAGTTTACTGATGGCTCTAATACGGAGTTGGGTGGCATGGCGATTCAGAAAAGGAAAGAGGTCACATACCCTCACGCCAAGCTGCACAGTCACCCCAAGGAGTGGAATCAGACATGGTTCTACTGCAAAGACACCTCCCCTGCTGGTGAGAATCCCTTGCCTGGCTTTCGTCCGGAGTGGCTCAGCAATACACACCCTTTTCCTCAAAGATTGACTGCCCAGGAGAGAAGCAAATATGCTCCCCAGCTGTCAAAGCTCAGAGCCTTTATGGCCAACGGTTTAACAGGGGTTGATCTCGCTCGCTGTTGGATACCATGGAGCATACTGCCCCTTAGTCAGCGCTCCGGTTTGATGTGCGAGTATACTGACAGTGTTGATGACCCACTGCGACATTCAAAACTCCAGCTCTCCGATGAAGAAATCACAAAGGCTGTGCATAAGATACTGAATGAACCGGAACACGTCTGCGCTAGAACCGGCCTGCTTCCCTTCTGTGCCACCAACAAACCGCCAGCTGTAAGACTTTGATTTTTCTCTTTGCTGAATCTGTTATTGATATGTCTGGTCATTGTTTTTAATATTAGTGTCTGCATAATCAGGGCAATGATCCGTTTTGGAGCAAAAAACTGCCGCAGGAGAAACCAGAAAAACCAGACAAACCGAAAAGAGCAACCCGGCAAAAGACTAAAGCTGTGAAGAAGACTGCCCATAGGAAAAGAACCACTGCATCTTCTAATCCGGCCGCTGATAATGATGTGGGTAATCCAGACTTTGAGGTAGAACTTGACTCATTTGGTTTATTTTTCATGCGTCTTATTGATGATGATATTTGTCAGGATGATGCCGAAGCCAGCCACGCGGATGTTGCAGAGGTAATTATTCTCTCTTCCGATTCAGAAACTTTGCCTTCACAAAAAATCCACCAGGCAAACCGGAAAGTTAAATTTTCTCATCCTCTTGCTTATTTGGATCCTAAATTTCTTATGAAGACCCAACAACACGAAGCTCATCGCACAACCCGGCACAACGGCCAGGTAGTTACCTCCGCCGGTTTACCGAATAGTCCGGTTCGGAAACGCCATTCAGAGGTCTCTAATTTGCTTGTCAGTGCTTGTCCTAAAGCGGGCTGCTTTCGTCAACCTCTTAATCCGTCTGACTCCGATTATCAGGTTACTTCCCACTCATCTTCTGGCGAGTCCTCGGCTACTCAGCTCCCACCGCTTAAAACGGTGCTTGGGTAAGCTATACTTATTGTGATGTTTGCAGTACATCGCCTTAGAACATATGCTGTATTTGATTTTATTATTATTCTCAGGGCCAAACCTAGGCCAAGCAAGAAAGCCCGCCTGGACAAAGCGGCCGAAGAAGATGTCGTTCTTGAAGCAGACAAGACACCCAATGCTGAAGCGGCTATTCCTGAGGATATTCCCAACGATCCACCGCAGCAAGATGATGATCTTATTGCTGAAGAGAGACCTACTGATACCTCAAGTCCTATCCATCAGCCCACAGGTTCCATCCGGATTGAAAGCTCCACCGGTCCAGCAAAACCTACTGACAAGCCAACAGCTCCAGTGCAAACCGGCGGTACCAAGGATGATGAGGTTGTCATTACTGGCACTGGCCATACTGAGCCAAGCAATCCTATCGCTTTATCCAAACATTCTTCCAAGGAAGAATTTGCTGCCTTTGGCAAAGGCAAGTGGAACGCTGATCTGACGACTTACGCTGCTCTGAACGCCCAAGATATCCATTCCGGCTATCTGAACCGGCTGTATACCAGCCGTGACTACGAAGCCGGTCTGGTTAATATGATGAAAGATAAATATGAGGTAACTTCCATATGCTCCTTCCTGCTTGTATGCTTCCATTCTTGCTGATTCTCCTAGCCCCCAAGGGCCAGTTTGAAATATTCTTTCAAACCGGGACTTAATAATATAAATCTTGATGCTTTGAAATTTGCTGATGTAGCCCCCAAGGGCCGGTTCAACTTAGCGTAGTTAAACCGGTACTTTAAGTAATTGAAACTGCCGCATCAGAATATATATGATCAAATAGTCATTAGCCCCCAAGTGCCAAGTTGAATACTTGTATTGATCTTGGGACTTTGTAAACAATTGAAAGATGAAGATCGAATATGCATTAGCCCCCAAGTGCTAAGCGCATAACTTGTTATGTGGTTGGTACTTGAATCCTTCTACCGATTTGTTGAAACATATATCTGTATGCATGCAGGCGGAGCTGAAGACGAAAGAAAACCAAGTCATCGATCTTCAAGAAAACCTGAAAACCCAACAGGCTGAAACCTCCAAAGCAAAAGAGGAATTGGCCAGTGCTTTAAGTGCCATGGAACAACCTAAGGAGAACTTCAAGAAGAAACGGGCGGATTGGGCCACTGAAAAGTCCGCTTTGATCAAACGAGCAGAGGATGCCGAGGCTGCACTAAAACCAGTGACGGATGAACTGACCAGCATAAAGCAGCACGTTCATGCCATGACCATTGCTATCTTTGGTAAGCCAGCTTGCCTTCTGAATTGGCTCTGCCTTCTTACAGAGTCACCGGTTTATTAACCCTTTATGGTATTTCAGGGACACGCATTGGTCACTTGGGGTCAGATGTGCGGAAGAAATTGAAAGCCGCCTATACATTGGTTGAACAATTGTATACTGGTGCCCAGCGGATCATCTGTACCGCGACTCATAACAAACCGGCGCCCACTTTGATTCAAGATACTCTGATGAAACTGTCAGTGCTTCCTGCCCGGGTTGAAGAGCTGAAGAAATCTGCTGCTCGAACCGGTGCAATCAATGCCTTAATCCGGGCAAAAGCATGGGTGCCGGATTTTGATCCTATTGAAGCGGCTCAGGGCTATCCCAGCTTGAAGGAAGACGGGTCAGAATTTGGTGAAGCGGATCTGCGAGCAATAAACCGGGAGGTACGCCCACTAGCTTGTCAGTTGGCTGAGGAAGCAGACTTGTCTCATTATCAAGCGCAATATGACAGTCAGAACAAGCGAATAGCTGCACCAATCCATGAATCGGAAAATCTGATCCCTCCAATCCATAAGCATACTTACGCTCCCAATATTTACCCGTCATTGCTGATCCATGATGAAGCTGTTTTTCAAGCATTAATGGGAATTGACTGGACAACTGTGGATTTCCAGCCACTGGGTAGAGAAACGGAAGCTGAAGCGGCGCAGGATGACCCACAACCATCAGGCCAGGCTGGTGACCAAGCTTGAACCGGAAGCCGGTTTTAAAACCGCCTCTCCTTTGTGAAAAACAATTATATCATTATGGGCACCATGTTGCCTTGTAATAGGCTAGCTGATACCTTTGATGTTGATATGCCTTCGTGCATAACTTGTTCTTCCTGTGGTAATGAACTTTCCAAAATGAGAAATTCGTCAAGTGCCACTGTGGTTGTACCGTCAGGCGGGCTATGATGTCTGTATATATGAAATCAAAACATCCAAAACAAAATTTTAAGTATATGATCAAATTTTTGAGATACATAATACCTGCCATCGTTGAGTATGAAGTTGGCTTGGCCAATCTTGAAGCGGAGTTTTGCAAATCCACACTGTTGGAGGAGATAACAGCTCCTGTATATATATATGACGCTGGTTTACCATGTAAACCGTGCCGGGTTATAATAAACATCGTGTTACTCCATAAGAGGATGTTAACAACAAGGATCAAACCGGACAAATAGTCTCCGGATTGACATGAACTGTGTTCCGTCAATTGATTGGTTAAAAAACTTTGTCGGTTTAAAAAACACAATGAAAAGCAAAAACCCCCCCTTCAAAGAAAAGTGTGAAGCAAAAGCAACGACAAAACCGTTTGCCAAAAAAGGTTTATTTAAGCTGATCAAATGGCGTTACCATGGCCAAACACGACCAAGCTCCCGTTAGGTGTAACTATGGTTCTAGTCAGCCAGGTCCCCAAATGAAACCGTGGCATTTATGCCAACCAAATGGCATGGTCATGGTTCGGGTTCGACCAAGCCCCCAAGTGATTCTGTGGCCTTAGGCCGATCAAGAGGCATGACTGGTTCAGACATGACCAAGTCCCCAAGTGATCTGGTGGCTCTCGCCTATCAAGAGGCATGGTATTGGTTCGGACACGACCAATCCTCCAAGTGATATAACACGATGCTTTTAGCAAAGCAAACTCAAGGGGTAAACCGGAAGCCGCTGTAAAACAACTCCGTGTAACCACACATGATGTAAAAGAAACAGATACCCCGCTTTAGCTGAGGTTCCGGTTTATTATAGTTAATATATACATCGTTGTAATATGTACATAAGTAGAACCAATGGCTCAGGTATAATAAGGCCGAAGATGAGCTATGTTCCACGGCCTGTTGGTCTCCTCCTCTGATGTACGTGAGTCCTTTTGTTCTTGAATATCGATCAGATAGTATGACCCGTTGTGCAGATTCTTGCTGACCACGAAAGGCCCCTCCCAAGGTGGGGATAACTTATGCATACCAGTCTGATCTTGGATGAGCCGAAGCACCAAATCTCCCTCCTGAAAGGTTCTGGTTCTGACCCGGCGACTGTGATAACGACGAAGATCCTGCTGGTAAATCGCCGATCGGGCGGCTGCGATGTCACGCTCCTCATCCAACCGGTCCAAAGCATCTTGCCGTGCTGTCTCGTTGTCCGCTTCAATATAAGCCGTTACACGAGGTGAATCATGACGGATATCACTGGGGAGAACCGCCTCCGCTCCATAAACCATGAAGAACGGTGTATACCCTGTTGATCTATTGGGCGTTGTATTGATGCTCCATAGCACAGATGGTAATTCTTCTACCCAACAACCCGGTGTTCTCTGCAAAGGAACCATGAGACGGGGCTTGATGCCTCTCAGGATCTCTTGATTAGCTCTTTCTGCTTGACCATTGGACTGTGGATGTGCCACTGATGAAACGTCGAGTCAGATGTGCTCCCGTTCGCAGAACTCCTTCATAGCACCTTTGGACAAATTGGTACCATTATCTGTGATAATACTGTGCGGAAAGCCAAACCGGAAAATCACCTTTCTGATGAACTGAACCGTCGTGGCCGCATCACACTTGCTAACAGGTTCTGCCTCCACCCACTTTGTAAATTTGTCTACCGCCACCAGGAGGTGGGTCTTCTTATCTTTGGACCTGTTGAAAGGCCCAACCATATCCAGCCGCCAAGTCGCAAAGGGCCAAGTAATTGGAATCATTCTCAATTCTTGAGCCGGTACATGAGCACGCTTTGAAAACCTTTGTCAACCATCACATTGTCTGACCAGATCCTCCGCATCAGCATGAGCAGTTAACCAATAAAAACCATGGCGAAACGCTTTAGCCACCAGAGACTTTGAACCGGCGTGGTGACCACAATCTCCTTCGTGGATCTCACGCAAAATTTCACGGCCTTCTTCAGGAGACACGCAGCGTTGAAAAGCTCCTGATATACTGCAATGATGCAACTCGCCGTTGATGATAGCCATGGACTTGGATCGCCGGATTATCTGCCGGGCTAGAATCTCATCCTCTAGCAACTCACCCCGGTTCTTGTACGCTAGGTAAGGAAGTGTCCAATCTGGAATAACATGAAGAGCCGCCACCAATTGAGCCTCCGGATCAGGAATAGCCAAATCCTCTTCACCAGGGATCTTGACCGACGGGTTGTGCAGCACATCCAGAAAAACATTGGGTGGGACCGGTTTGCACTGAGAGCCCAGCCGGCTTAAAGCGTCTGCCGCTTCATTTTTCCGCCGATCCACGTGGTCCACCTGATAGCCTTTGAAATAACCTGCAACAGTATCCACCTCACGATGATATGCTGCCATGAGTGGGTCCTTGGAGTCCCAAGTGCCAGACACTTGCTGAGCCACAAGGTTCGAGTCACCGAAGCACTTAACTCGACTTAGATTCATCTCCTTAGCCATCTGGAGACCATGGAGCAAGGCTTCATACTCAGTTGCATTGTTAGTACAAGGGAACATTAAACGGAGAACATAACAAAACTTATCACCTCGTGGGGAAGTTAATACGACTCCAGCCCCCGAGCCTTCCAACTGCCTGGATCCGTCAAAATGGATGGTCTAATACGTATGATCCGGCTTTTCTTTAGGTGCTTGCATTTCCGTCCAATCATTGATGAAATCAACAAGTGCTTGAGACTTAACCGCTGTTCGAGGCACATACTTCAAACCGTACGGCCCCAACTCTATGGCCCACTTTGCAATCCGGCCAGTTGCTTCCCGGTTCTGGATGATATCTCCGAAAGGAGCAGAACTGACCACCATAATTGAGTGCCCTTGGAAATATTGTTTAAGCTTCCGGCTTGCCATAAAAACTCCATACACCAGCTTCTGCCAATGCGGATACCTTTGCTTGGACTCAATGAGCACCTCGCTGATGTAATAGACCGGACGTTGAACCGAATGCTCCTTACCTGCCTCCTTTCGCTCCACCACAATAGCTACGCTGACCGCCCGAACATTAGCAGCAACATATAGCAGTAACGGCTCCTTGTCAATGGGAGCGGCGAGCACAGGCGGATTGGCCAATTGCCGCTTTAAGTCCTCAAATGCTTCATCAGCAGCAGAACTCCAGACAAACTGATCCGTCTTTTTCAACATCTGATACAAAGGGATTGCCTTCTCACCCAGGCGACTGATAAACCAGCTTAGCGCAGCAATCCGGCCTGCCAGGCGTTGAACATCGTTGATACACTTCGGTTTAGCCAGGGAGGTGATAGCCGTGATCTTCTCCGGATTAGCCTCAATTCCCCTATTGGACACTAGAAAACCCAATAGCTTGCCCGCCGGTACACCAAAGACACACTTGTCCAGATTAAGCATCATCTTGTATGTTCTCAGGTTATCAAAGGTTTCCTTCAAATCATCAATCAGAGTCTCCTTCTCCCTGGATTTAACCACGATATCATCCACGTAAGCATGTACATTACGGCCAATCTGCTTGTGAATACAATTTTGTACACACCGTTGGTAAGTTTCCTGGGCACTCTTGAGCCCGAAGGGCATAGACACATAGCAGAAGGCTCCAAAGGGAGTTATAAATGCTGTCTTCTCCTGGTCCTTAACTGCCATTTTGATCTGATGATAGCCAGAATACGCATCCAAAAAACTTAAACGCTCACAACCCGCCGTAGCATCAATAATTTGATCAATACGGGGGAGGGCAAAAGGATCTGCTAGACAAGCTTTATTAAGATCTGTGTAATCCACACACATGCGCCAGGTGCCGTTTTTCTTGAGGACCAGCACCGGATTGGCAAGCCACTCAGGGTGAAAAACTTCAACAATAAAGCCAGCTGCTAAGAGCCTGGCTACCTCTTCTCCAATCGCCTTGCGTCTTTCTTCATTAAACCGGCGGAGGAACTGTTTCACCGGTTTATATTTAGGATCCACATTAAGTGTGTGCTCAGCGAGTTGCCTCGGTACACCTGGCATGTCGGAGGGCTTCCATGCAAAAATGTCCCGATTCTCACGGGTGAACTCGATGAGCGCGCTTTCCTATTTCGGATCCAAGTTGGCACTGATGCTGAACTGCTTGGACGAATCGCCAGGTACGAAGTCAACAAGCTTAGTTTCTGCTGCTGATTTGAACTTCAGGGCCAGATCATGCTCCGTAGTTGGCTTCTTCAACGGAGTCATGTCCGCCGGGTCAACATTGTCTTTATAGTACTTCAACTCCTCGGTGGCACAAACCGACTCTGCATAAGCCGCATCTCCTTCCTCGCATTCCAAAGCGATTTTGCGGCTTCCGTGAACTGTTATTGTCCCCTTGTGACCCGGCATCTTGAGCTGCAAATACACATAACAGGGCCGAGCCATAAACTTGGCGTAGGTCGGTCGCCCAAACAAGGCATGATATGGACTTTGGATTTTCACCACTTCAAACGTCAATGTCTCCGACCTGGAATCATGATCATCCCCAAAGGCCACTTCCAGAGCTATCTTACCAACGGGATATGCTGATCTGCCAGGCACTACACCGTGGAATACTGTATTAGACGGTTTGAGATTCTTATCTGTTAGTCCCATACGACGGAAGGCCTCATAGTACAGGATGTTAATGCTGCTCCCCCCATCCATGAGCACCTTGGTGAACTTATAACCTCCCACCTGAGGCGCCACCACCAGAGCCAACTGACCCGGATTATCGACCTGGGGTGGGTGATCCTCTCTGCTCCATATGATTGGCTGTTCAGACCAACGTAGATAACGGGGTATGGCCGGTTCAACAGAATTGACTGCCCGCCTCTGAACCGTCCGGTCTCGCTTGTCCAAGCTAGTGGTGAAGACATGGTACTGCCCACTACTCAACTGCTTTGGGTTGCTCTGGTAACCTGACTGTTGCTGCTGTTGGTTGTAACCACCCTGGTTGTTCTGACTATTTTGATCATTATGTCTTCCTGGATTACCATTAAATCCTGAACCGGAACTTCCTCCACCGTAACCCGGCCCGGATCCTGAGCCACCGCCAGATTCATGATCATACCGAAAATTATTAGAATTCTTGAACTCCTGCATAATAGAGCAATCCTTCCAAAGGTGGTTTGCTAGCACCTCCTTCGTCCCATGTCTTAGACAGGCCTGGCTTAGCAGATAGTTTAGGCGGTTTGGGTTAGGGTTGGGTGCTCCATTACGATTTTTCGGCCTACCCTTGCGTCGCTGGCCATTGTCCTGTGCGTTGGTATTAGCCACAAAGTCCATGTTACCATCTGCTTTACGCTTGCCTCCTCCGCCATTGCCTACCAGTGATGCTGCTGACCTTTGGAGCTGCTGTTCTTCTTCCCTTTCCCTGTCTTGTCATCATCAGATTCGGGATCCTTGGTACTATCAGAATCAGCATATTTCACCAAAGCGGCCATGAGGGTCCCCATGTCGGTGCAATGACGTTTCATCCGTCCCAATTTCAACTTCAGGGGCCCAAACCGGTAGTTGCCTTCTAGGGTTAATACTGCGGTGTCAGCGTTGATGCGGTCTGAGGAGTGCAACACTTGTGAAACCCGGCGCACCCAATGAGTCATTGATTCTCCTTCCTCCTGGACGCATGCAGCTAAGTCCACTATCGACATAGGCTGTTTACAGGTATCCTTGAAATTGCTGATAAACCAGGCTCGTAATTGGGCCCATGAATTGATAGAATTAGCTGGCAAGCTTTTTAACCAAGTACGGGCCGTTCCTTCAAGCATCATGGTGAAGTATTTCGCACACGCCGTGTCATCCACATCAAGAATCTCCATGGCCATCTCATAGCTCTCCACCCATGTCTCTGGAGGTTGATCCGCCGTGTAATTTGGTACCTTGCGCGGGCCTTTGAAATCCTTGGGCAGGCGCACGTTGCGTAAAGCGGGGATAAGGAAAGGCACCCCCAAAGAACTAGAAGTAACACCAGGTTCGATCGAGATGGTTGGATGAACCGGCGTGAGCTGCCGAGCCTGATGCTGTGCGGCTAACTCGGCCTCCCTGCGCGCTCAGGCCCGGTTCACCACTTCCTGAGCGTCATCAGCACCACCCGTCGGGTTGTTTCCACGGGGTGCTCCACGTCATTCATTACTCGACACTGCTGGTTCATCCATATGTCTGCTATAACTCCGGTTTGGACGGGGGGTTGAGTGGATCCGGTCGCGGCTGTACGAGTACGCTTCCTGTTGGGCCAAAGCTGTCCTCAGAAGTTCGTTGACCCGTCGCGTCTCTACTGCCTGCGGCGAGTCACCTTCAATTGGAATGGCCTCTAGCCATGCAGCAGCGGCAACAAGATTGTCCATTGGGTTGGAGTAGTGACCCTAAGGTGTTAAAGCATCCTGAGGTATAACGGTGTTTTGACGAGGCGGGTCCATCTGACGAGGCTGAACCGGTGCACCAGTCCCAGGGGCTTCTGCCCGGTTCCCCTCCAGCGGATTGCCGGCTCTTGGTCCTGGAGTGTTGAAAAGGTCTCTGGCCTTGAAAACCGGAGGTAAGCGGGATCGGTGCTTCCTCCTCATGACTTCATGCGACGCGCTCTGGTCCAACATAAGCCTGTAGGCCTGTGCGTCTAAAGTGGCCCACTCTGCGGCTATCCTGGTGTCCTCAGCCGCCAGATCCGCCTTGTCCTGGGTGATATGTTCCTTTACCTTTGCAATCTCTGTGTTGTGAACGTCCTGATCTGGCGGATTAACTTCCGCCATAAGCACAGCCAACGCATCAAATAGTTCTGATAGAACCTGAGCCGGCGGGCGCACCGGGCCTCCTGCCCCGGCAGCCGTCGCCGCTGCTGAACCAGAGATCATTGCCGCAGTTGTCGAAGAATGAAGCGCTGCTTGTGTTCCGGCCATGAATATTCCAACCCGGTTGGGCAGATCAGAGGGGTCTGGAATACTGTCGCCATCGGAACAGCTCCCAATCCGGCCATCTTGTAGCTGATAAAGAGATTCGGTTTCTCCGGTCGAAGATTCATCACCGGAACAAACGATAGTCGCCCCGCAAAATTCTGATCCGTCCTCATAACTTCCTCCATGGATGACTCCCACGAAGGCACGCTTCATGGCCGGTTTAACCCGGGCGGATTGCGCACGCTGAGCCGTCTCGACGAGGTCGGTGCAGATGTCCGGCTCAGGGCCCGGTTCACCGATCTTGCCAATGAAAACGTGAATGCTACCAAAGGGGACCCGGTACCCGTACTCAATTGAGCTGACCTTGGGGCCCCAGCCTGCGTCGTCGATGTAGAGCTTGCCGCGACGACTCTTAGTCATCCGGCCTACAGCGTAGCCCTCGAGTCCTTCAAAGCGGCCCTCCAAGAACCGGAAACCATCGTGCGATAGCCCCACGGTGGGCGCCAACTGTCGTGGTTTTGTCACGACAGATGTCCTAGAGAAAGGACTTAGTCGTGGAGCCATCGCGACTGGTTAGCTTGAAGGGGTTAAAGCGGACACAAGGACACAAGAGAGTTTATACTAGTTCGGCCCCTTTGATGAAGGTAAAAGCCTATGTCTAGTTGTGATGGAATTGATGGGGTTCCGATGACTAGGGAGCAAACAAGCTTCGCCTATGTCTCGAGTTGTTGTCTGTTGTCCTTGAACCGCCACCGGGTCGTCCCCTTATATACACGGGTGACTCTCGTCGACTTACGGAGTCCCAATACCGGCTCATAGATGTGTCTGGTTTGGTCTCTTCTTATTCCTAACTTACAATACAGGTTAACTACTAACGCCGGTTTACGGCTGCAGGCCTTGAGCCGACCATGGGCCTTGAGCCCTCCTCTGTCTTCTTGGGCTTTAACTTACTTAACTACTGACGAAGTTAACCCGGCCCAGATAGGCCGGTTTACGCCCAGTAGTAATATCCCCAACATTATGTCTATTCAGTACTGTAGTATCTTATGAGTTGCATGCTTGTCCTGTTTTATACCCTACTCTCATATATCATGTGCTTAGAATTGTTGGACTATAAAATATATGGGGAGTGTTGATCCGGATGTGTGTGTCTTGCATTCCAAAGGCTCCACTAACTAGGTGCACACATTCACGGGGAGCCCGTCTATATTTTGTAGTTCTAAGTATTCTTACTTTTATATCTTTTCCTTGTGCAAATCCCTAGTTGTCATCAATCCACCAAAAAGGGGGAGATTGTTGAGGCATATCTCTCTCGATGTGGTTTTGGTGATTGATGACAACGTGTTTGCGGACTAATCGTGTGCTTTGAGTATTTCAGAGATTCATCCTTGGCACGAGACGATTTCTTCCCCTCGGAGTGTCATTCAAGACGATGTAGCTCTTTCGTTTCTCCTTCGGTGGACTAGTTGTTGGAAATATGCCCTAGAGGCAATAATAAATTAGTTATTATTATATTTCCTTGTTCATGATAATCGTTTATTATCCATGCTAGAATTGTATTGATAGGAAACTCAGATACATGTGTGGATACATAGACAACACCATGTCCCTAGTAAGCCTCTAGTTGACTAGCTCGTTGATCAATAGATGATTACGGTTTCCTGACCATGGACATTGGATGTCATTGATGACGGGATCACATCATTAGGAGAATGATGTGATGGACAAGACCCAATCCTAAGCCTAGCACAAGATCGTGTAGTTCATATGCTAAATCTTTTTTAATGTCAAGTATCATTTCCTTAGACCATGAGATTGTGCAACTCCCGGATACCGTAGGAATGCTTTGGGTGTACCAAACGTCACAACGTAACTGGGTGGCTATAAAGGTGCACTGCGGGTATCTCCGAAAGTGTCTGTTGGGTTGGCACGAATCGAGACTGGGATTTGTCACTCCGTGTAACAGAAAGGTATCTCTGGGCCCACTCGGTAGGACATCATCATAATGTGCACAATGTGACCAAGGAGTTGATCACGGGATGATGTGTTACGAAACGAGTAAAGAGAATTGCCGGTAACGAGATTGAATGAGGTATCGGGATACCGACGATCGAATCTCGGGCAAGTATCGTACCGATAGACAATGGGAATTGAATACGGGATTGATTGAATCCTCGACATCGTGGTTCATTCAATGAGATCATCGTGGAACATGTGGGAGCCAACATGGGTATCTAGATCCCGCTGTTGGTTATTGGCGGAGAGTTGTCTCGGTCATGTCTTCATGGTTCCCGAACCCGTAGGGTCTACACACTTAAGGTTCGGTGACACTAGGGTTGTAGAGATATTAGTATGCGGTAAACCGAAAGTTGTTCAGAGTCCCGGATGAGATCCCGGACATCACGAGGAGTTCTGGAATGGTCCGGAGGTAAAGATTTGTATATAGGAAGTCCAGTTTCGGCCACCGGGAAAGTTTCGGGGGTCATCGGTATTGTACCGGGACCACCGGAAGGGTCCCGGGGGTCCACCGGGTGGGGCCACCTATCCCGGAGGGCCACATGGGCTGAAGGGACGTGGGAACCAGCCCCTGGTGGGCTGGTGCGCCCCCCTTGGGACTCCCATGCGCCTAGGGTTGGAGACCCTAAGGGGTGGGGGCGCCTCCACTTGGCTTGGAGGCCAAGCCACCCCTAGGGCTGCCGCCCCCTCCCTAGATGGGATCTACAAGGGGCCGGCGCCCCGTAGGCCCCTATATATAGTGGAGGGGAGGGAGGGCAGCCAACCCTGAAGCCCTGGCGCCTCCCTCCCTCCCGTGACACATCTTCCTCCCCGCTTGTGCTTGGCGAAGCCCTGCCGGGATCCCGCTACTTCCACCACCACGCCGTTGTGCTGCTGGATCTCCGTCAACCTCTCCTTCCTTTGCTGGATCAAGACGGAGGAGACGTCTCTCCCAACCGTACGTGTGTTGAACGTGGAGGTGCCGTCCGTTCGGCGCTAGGATCATCGGTGATTTAGATCACAACGAGTACGACTCCATCAATCCCGCTCACTTGAACGCTTCTGCTTAGCGATCTTCAAGGGTATGAAGATGCACTCCTTCTCTCTCGTTGCTAGTATCTTCATAGATTGATCTTGGTGATGCGTAGAATTTTTTTGAATTATTGCTACGATCCCCAACACTAGTTGCGTAGAGGGCACCGTACTATCAAGAGGGGGTCCGCTGGGGTATTGCTTGGGTGGAATCAACACGTACACATCTGCTTCTCACCCTCAGAGCTCTTCCGCTTCGATGGAGAGATCTTTTCTCTCTTGTGTGTCTTGTCTGGGTCCCAGCGGTAGTACCGTGCTACCCAGCGGTAGTACCGCTAAGGGGTCACAAGCGGCAGTACCGCTCCGCAGCGGTAGTACCGCCGGTGACTCCGCAGCTGTACTATCGCTGGCCTGCCTGGCCCTACCGCCTCGACTTCAGCTTCGTTGGAGAGATCTTCTCTCTCTTATCTGGGTCCCAGCAGTAGTACCGTGCTACCCAGCGGTAGTACCGCTGAGGGGTCACAAGCGGCAGTACAGCTCCGCAGTGGTAGTACCGCCGGTGACTCCGCAACTGTACTACCGCTGGCCTGTCTGGCTCCTACCGCCTCGACTCGAGGGCTCTTTTTCTCGTGTCGGGTTTTGCGGCACTAGTTGCGGCAGTAGAGGCGGTAGTACCGCCCTTTCCACTGCAGCAGTACCGCTCTGGGACCAGGTCCCTGCGTCTCTCCTCTTCGCGGCAGTATCGCTAGTTGGAGCGGCAGTACCGCTGGCTCAGCAGTAGTACCGCCCCCCAAGCAGTACTACCGCCCTCTGCGGGGCTGTTTAGTGGGGCAACGGTTGGATTGTTGCCCCCACTATAAAAGGGGGTCCCCTTCTTCCCCGTTGACTTACCTCTTCCCCCTCAAGCTCCATTAATGCTCTAAGCTCCATTTTCGTCCGATCTATCTCTCTAGCCAATCAAACTTGTTGATTTGCTCGGGAGTGGTTGAGAAGGCCCCGATCTACACTTCCACCAAGAGATTTTCGATTTCCCCACCTATCCCTAGCGGATCTTGTTACTCTTGGGTGTTTGAGCACCCTAGACGGTTGAGGTCACCACGGAGCCATAGTCCATCGTGGTCAAGCTTCGTGGTATTGTTGGGAGCCTCTGATTAAGTTGTGGAGATTGCCCCAACCTTATTTGTAAAGGTCCGGTCGTCGCCTTCAAGGGCACCAATAGTGGAATCACGGCATCTCGCATTGTGTGAGGGCGTGAGGAGAATACGGTGGCCCTAGTGGCTTCTTGGGGAGCATTGTGCCTCCACACCGCTCTAACGGAGACGTACTTCCCCTCAAAAGGAAGGAACTTCGGTAACACATCCTCGTCTTCACCGGATCCACTCTTGGTTATTTCTTACCTTTACTTGTGCAAGCTCTTTAGTGTTACTTCTCTTGCTTGCTTGTTTGTTGTTATTGCATCATATAGGTTGCTCACCTAGTTGCACATCTAGACAACCTACTTTGATGCAAAGTTTAATTTGGTAGAGAAAAGTTTAAAATTGTTAGTTGCCTATTCACACCCCCCCCCCCTCTAGTCAACCATATCGATCCTTTCAAATATGCTTGTCGCAAAGAAATTACATGGTTCCAGCAAAATCAGATTATGGTTCTAGCAAAAAAACATAAATGCAGCAAAGGGTTGTAGCAAAAACATGGTTAGTTCCAGCAAAATCAGAGCATGGTTGTAGCAAAAATCGATTGGAAAAACAAACATTGTCATGGAGATGGATGTAGCAAAAATCAATAAAACACCGGTAGTAACAAAAGCAAAAACGAATGTAGCAAAATGGTTCGCTGGTTCCAACAAAAATCACCGTGGTAACAGATTTTGGGGGGGGGGGGTGGGGGTGAGTGGGTGGTAGCAAAAATATGGGTTGGTTCAAGCAAAATTAAAGCATGGTTGTAGCAAAAATCTGATGCAGCGGCCATGGAGAGCAGCGCAACCAGTTGCGGGCGGCCATGGCAACGAGCATTGATTGCAACACCGTCGTGATTGCAGCCCGCTCAGCTCCGGCCATTGTTCCGTTGTATTATAAGAAGGTAGTTGCCTAGTTAATAAAAATCGATGGAAATAAACTACCCAATCACAACGACATGGTTAATCTGAAGTCGAACACACGCTACAACAAGTGACAAACGTCAACATCATCGTCATCGCTCTCAACGAACGGGATTTGTCATAGGTTGCCAACAATGAAAAAAAAACTTAGAAATGGCACCAGGCCGTCGCTAGAGTGTGACATAAAACAAAAAAAAAGCTTCAAATTCAGCAGAAGACACACAATTCAGTCGTCACCTTCATTGTGGCCGCACAAGGGCCACACCAGGAGATTTGTATGCTCTGCCCTGGCAAGAGGACATTGGTCTCCAGATGATGTCGGCCAAAAGGGGAGGGGCACCTAGATGATGCCTCTAGGCACGCGCTCGGGGAATTCTTTTTTACAGGTACTACCAACCAGATGATGGTCACCAATGTTAATGAATCAGCATGGTCTTAACTGTTCCTCCAACAGAAACAGAGCAGGTTTTACACATAGTTTCTAACCATCTTCAGATAGGGTTCGAAAAAGCCCAGCCATTACACGATCATCTCATCTTCCTCAGCTCCCAGACTGCTGCCAACTTCCCCAGCTAGCGACGCTTGATTGGACGGCGACACTGATCTTCCCCCGCCATCTTAATAGAGAGTCGAGTAATCTCGCGTGCCACGGCTGAAACCATTTCTCTCCTCCAGCGATCATGTAAGCTTGCGTCTGCAGCGGTATAATCCAGCCTGACCGCAGCAGTGCCTTCGGCCCCTTGCGTTTGTATTGCCAGATCTCAGAGCATCCTCAGAATCAATACTATGAATGATACATTGCTGCATCATCCTCAAGTCTTAGGAAGAGTGCATATTTAACTTGTTCCCACCCTAAATATCAATTACCACTCCACACTTGTACTGCAGAAATTGCTCAGGGTTTCAATAAGGTATGCAGCCACAGCCTGGAAATCGCAGAAAAAAGGGAATAAACTTCAGCGCATACCTAGTCAAAGGAGGTGTCAACTTGTCATGAGGAAGTGCAAGTGCATGTCAATGCCCACAGGAGCCTACAAAGCATGGAAGCAGAGCATAATGTGGAAGCCTGGCCGCGGTCTGCATGAAGCATAACAAGCAAATGGAGGGTGAATAACAACATAGCTTTATTCGTACCAGTTAGCTTGCTGAACTTTATTCATAACTGCCCTCTGCTTGCGTCCATACACCAAATTCCTTACACATAAAAAGCTCTATTATGACTGTTTCCGTTAAAGGAAAGCTCTGGTAAGACCAAAAGAAAGGACAAACTATATATTAGTCTGAGTAAATCACCATCAATTAGCTAGCGGCTTTAAATTCCACATCTAATTGCTTACATGGCAAATATATGGATGGAAAACAGAGAAATATGTTTGTTTACATTCGATTATCAACTCCAGAAAAAAGTGATGGCATGCATGGTTGACTCAATAAAACTGTATAGATGAAGATGAAAACACATAATTCACATACTGCATAGCGCCTCGATCATTTGTGGCTTTCTATTAAAATAATAAGCAATTGCAGCACTAGCTGGTGCTAAATTCAACCATCGACTGAACAGCAGCTTCTTTGCCCAAATATTTTCAATAACCCATTCTTCGGCAACAGTGCTCATAGAGGTGGAGTAAAAGCAAAGACCATTTGATAACACTAGAAGTTTCCCTGTGTACAAAAGAAAGTTTAGAGCACAAGTTCCTATCCCAGAGTAAGCGAAAAAGAAAATGTTCTAGTGTGAAAGTAAATTATCATGCAAGTATCAGGTTCAGAAGGATTGCACAACTTGTAAAATTCAGAAGGAGAAAGGCATCATCAACACTTGAATAAATACTTGTAACTGAAGGAAGTCTCAGGCATCATCAACTAACAGAGCCTTCAGAATCATGTGTAGTATAGCAAATCCCCAGCCACCATGCTTGGCTGATCTCCTGAAAGAAGAAGAAAGAACTAAGCATCTATATCTAGTTTCATCACTTCTTCTCAAGAAAGTAAGAAAGCCACATCAATCTACAACATTCAGTAAATCAGTCATGCTTGCCCAGCCAATTCTTACTCAAGGAAACTACTTTAAAAAGAATCATACTCACTTGGCAAGTCACCTCGTTCCTTAATAGACCCCTTCCCCTCGCCTTAATTGCATTAATATTATTTGTATAATTCCCACAGGCTAAACTAGGCACTAGAGAAGAGACACACAACTGATCTTCATTTCAAATCAGAGCTCTGCGCCAATAATAGCATGTGCCCATCTCCTTTGTGTTACTGCAAGCACACAGCTGAGATCTCATTTATTCCAATTTCTACAGCCTAACATATGTTCACCATCCTCTCCTCACACATCTTGATTCTTAATTTGAGGTAGACAAGCATGTCTACAATTTCTGTGTTTGCAATTCTCCAAGATTCTTTAACTACGCTGACAATCTGACAGCTAGTACTTGCATGCCTAGACTGAGATTTAACTGAAAAAAGTGTACGAAAAGATGACATTCACTGTAACTGAGAAAAAAATACTGCATTCTCTTAAATGTTAAGACCAAGCTTGGTTAAGATATCATCTCTGGTACCATCTCTTTGCTAAGGTAACAATCTTCGACATCTTCATTCTCTTTTCTCCAATTCCTGCCTACATGTCTTCAGAAGAGATTGTAACCAACACAACTGAAGCAAATATAGAAGAGCATCTAAAAATGCAAAAATATAAAACAGAGGATGGTACATAAGATCCCTACAAAAATATGCCAAGGCATAAAGATCTCCTAGCATCTATATAAATAGTGCTAATATGGAATAAAAATAGTTAACAAGTATGGCAGAGAATAACATGGTAATGTCATGACCCTTTTTAAGATTACCTTAACATAAGTTCCTTCATAGTGTATGAAATGCACTCTGTTTTTCGGAACCATACCATACAAGCATCATTTTGTGTATCCGCTACAAATACAAGGGTCTTTGAAATATCTGTTAAGTAGTGCTAGATGGGTGGGCTGCCAACAAAATGCTACTAGCCAACTACTGAAGTATTCAGTTTTGACAAAAGACGCTCCGAGGAAAAGCATCAGCGAGTAGCCATCCAAGAATATAAGAGAAAAATAAACGAAAAAACTGATACAAACTACTAGTAAACAATGACCTGCTTTCACAACAGTTAATATCTTACAAACAAAGCTACTGCAGGAAGAATGAAGAGTTTCAGCTTAGAGGAAGCAAATAAACAGACTAGATCAAAACTGCAACCTCAACAGTGACTAACACGTTAATTCCAGATTTGTTTCCACCAAAAAAGATGTTTAACGAATTTTGGGGCTTCATATCATCTTCATGGCAAAAAAGAGAACCTTTTTTCATGGAAAGATAGATTGACTCAGGATTGCATTGAAAGCTGAAATGGCAATTGAGAACATAAACATATAAGGCATGCAGATATACTCTTCATTAATATATTTGAAAGCATTTGCAGAATGCCCTGACAATATGACATCACAATGAACAGGTGAATGCCCTGATGTCACACTCTCTTAGTTCTTCTCTACCAAATCATGTAATGGACATACAAGCACTCTAAAATGAAATTATCAGTTTCATCCAGGATTGGCGACACTTAATTAACATGTACCAGACATACTATAGCAGACAAACAACAACATCTAGTTAGGCATAGAACACTGAGACGAAAATTACCAGCTCACTGCACGTAGACATACGTAGTTACAAATTCACATAGCCCATTATTGGTCTTGTAAATCTGAAACTAGAAGGCACTTCCCTTACAACTGGCAGCATAGGTTTTGGCAAGGTGGGGGCAGCTTCCTTGTATGGGCATACCAACTTTTCCATGAAATTTTTCCCAGTAACCAAGACTGCTGAATAGTAGTTCCACTCGCGCTCTAGCAATCCATTTTCCTGCTTCTTGGTTCATGTAAATGTGAATGTAGCAGGCACCTGCCCTGTGCAAGCAGCTGCATAGTCTTCAGCAAGGTGAGGTGCAGCTTGATTGTGAGGGCATATGAACTTCTCGACAAATACCTTCTCGCGGACCACCACCATACTATAGTAGTCTCTGTCATGATTTAGCAATCCACTTTCCTTAAGAAACCTCATAACATAGTAGCGGGGCCTGAGCCGTCCCTCCAGGCTGCAAGTGAGCATAGCGGGACGATGAGCAATGTAGGCCGGCTCCAACCCCACCTCAGAGATCAGGAAGTCTGACATACGCTGCAGCACGCCATTTGATCTTGTCAGCAAAACCGGAGCCTTGGACACAGCAATGCCAACCTCGGTATCTGACCACCTAAGTGTCCTCTTCAAGTAGTCCACTTTGGCAGCGATCTTGTCCTCGCTGAAGCATGAGACAGTGTGCAGCGCTTGCCTGAACATTCCAGAGTCACGGGGCACACCTAGACGTTCGGTGCACGCAACCATCGCCAGGACACGCCCTGGTTTGGCGCTAATCATCCTTGGCTCACGGATGAACAGCTTAGCAACATCGCTAGCACCTAGCCCGCACTCTGCTAGGAGCTTGACATTGGGCTTGACCACCCTCTCGAGGTGGGAGCCGAGGAAGCCAGAGCAGTGTTTGAGGGGCCGGAGCAAGTTGTCAATGGAGCCGAAGAGCGGCAGGTAGTACTCTAGCTTGGAGACGACGGATGTGTGGCGGAAGTTGCCGGGGGCGAGCGAGACGAGGCGCGCGATCTTACGGTGTGACAGGCCGAGCCCGGTGAGCCCAGCGACGACGGGGGCCAGGGTTCTCTCCACGCCGGCGCAGAGGAACCGCGGGTCCTTGGCGACGACGGCCGCGACATCAGCGCCGGAGAGGCCGAGGCCGGCGAGGAAGGAGAGGACGGCGTCGGGGTTGGCGGGGGACTTGAGGTGGGGGAGCTTGGCGGAGGCCTTGAGTGCCTGGGCACGGGTGAGGCCGCAGGTGGAGACGAGGTACTCCTCCACGGCGAAGCTAGGGTTCGGGGAAACGGCGGGCGCGGCGGTGGCGGCGGTGGAGAGCAGGCGGTGGAGGGAGAGGAGGGGGGAGGTGGAAGGAGAGGGCGCGCCGGAGAGGAGATGGGAGAGGACGCGCTGCCGGAGGAGGAGCATGACGCCGCGACGGCGGCGGCGGCGGTGGGGAATTCGAGTGGCGTTGGACGTGGGGTATTCGAGTGGTGGACGGGGATTCTGAAATGAAACTGAACTTGGCTGAGCTCCATTCAATCCCTGCCACTCAAATAACATCCAACGGCCTATTTCCAACCACACAACACCAGAACCCAAAATAACTTCCCAAGATTGTTTTCACAGTATGGAATATGGATAGATACACGGCGCGTTTAAAATGTTACAAAAAATTGTTCCACGACAGTTTAAAAAAAAAGTTGTTCCACAACTAGAATATCGAACAAACATAATTCATGGCATTTTTTTGGGCCGACAAGCGAGACGGAAGTTCCGCGGTGGTAGAGAGTTAGCTGCTTAATAAGGAAAATGATGACAAAAAACCACTCCCGGTCCACAACGGAACAGGGGAAATTCAGACCCGAACACACGTTGAAGAAACGACAAACATCGACACCAGGACAACAACAACGTATTCGCTTTCGAAAAAAATCCAAAGAACCCAATAGTAGCGGCAATTTTTTGACCTACGATGAAAAAGGAAGCTCCGACTTCAATAGAAGAACACAAACCACCACTTAGTATCGTCATTATTGTCACACAAGAGCCATGTGAAGGAGATCTGGGCGGGCACCATAGCAACTAAACAAATCTATACGACATAAGCCAACTCACGAGTGGCGGGGGGGGGGGGGGGGGGGGGCTCCTGTGCTGCTAAGGGAGCGACCCACGAAGCATCACCATTTGGAAGATCTGGATGGATATGAGGTTTTCCTACAAGGCTCGCGGACTAGGGATAGAGTGTCATGAACCCAACGAATAATATTTTTTCATTTATCATTAACTTTTTTGCTTCAAATTTTGTATAATTATTACACTATATAGATTTGGAAATAGGGAAACGGGAATAGTGGTACAATACAAAAAGAAACATTATATAGTTAGTACATTAAATCTTTTCGGCTGGAAGGTTTTCTTCTACAAAGCCCCATACGTCACTAGTAGAAAAGGGCCATTTGTCCTGATTCTAGAGGGACTAAAAGGCCGTTCACGTGGCCTCTGTCTGGAGCTCCATCTTTAGTCCCGGTTGGTAACACCAACCGGTACTAAAGGTATTTTTACGGAAAAATTGAATTTTTTTATTTTTTTTCAATTTTCTGAATTATTTTTCCAATTTAATCTCTAATCACCCCTCATCACTGCTCTATTTAACCTCTAATCTCTAATCACCCCTCATCATTCCAAATCATCTAACTTCCCCGCCGCTTACCCATCCTCTCATTACTCCAACCTGAGCACGCTTAACTTTCGGGTTCTATTCCCCCTTGTTTTCAAGTCTGCACTTGTTGTTTTTCTGACAATAGTAAGATGTCAATCCTATTAACTCTCAGGAGTTTAGCTTGAGCATGAAGTCACACGTTTCACTGTTTGAGTTTGAAACTATTATTCTAAAAAACAATAATTATTTAGTAACACAAATATTTCTTAAATAAGTAGTTTGACCAGATTTGACCAAAATTCAAAAAAAATGAAATAATTATTTAGTAACACTAATATTTCTTGAATAAGTAGTTTGACCATAGTTTGACCACAGTTTGACCAGATTTGACCAAAATTCAAAAAACTGTAATAATTATTTAGTAACACTAATATTTTTGAATAATTATTTAGTAACACTAATACTTCCTGAATAAGTAGTTTGACCAGATTTAACTAAAATTCAAAAAAACTGAAATTTGAGCATAACTTTTTTTTCCTTTTAGAGTTTGAGGATTTAAAAATTTTGCAAACAGGCCTACGGCTGTCAAAATCGGATGCGGATTTTTGTGTAGAGCATTTTGATATATTATACGTTTTTTTCGACATCATATGCAAAAGTTATAGCAGTTTTACTTTTTCATGGCACTTTTTGCAAAACATATCCAAATTTAAGTTTTTTATTTTTCTAACTAGTAGGTGTAGTAACATAACTACATCTCAAAGAATTTTATTTTTTGAAGTTTTTATCATTTTCTTTTGCTTTTTACCAAACTGAAAAGACGATCGGGGCGGGGGGGGGGGGGGGGGGGGGGGGGTAGAGTATGAAAATGGGACCTTTAGTCCCGGTTCGTGTCCCAAACCGGGACTAAATGTCTAATCTTTAGTCCCGGTTTGAGATACGAACCGGGACTAAAGGGCATCGCACCCTTTAGTCCTGGTTCGTGTCTCAAACCGGGACTAAAGGGCTCATTTGAACCGGGACTAATGCCTTTAACCGCATGAACCGGGACCAATGCTCACATTAGTCCCGGTTCATGAATGTACCGAGACTAATGGGCTTATCTGGCCCGAATGAAAGCCTTATTTTCTACTAGTGCATGCCACCCGTCATCGAATTAAAATACAAACATGATATACACTCAACTTCAAAAATCAAGCAAACCAGGCATAGCTCAGATGGTTAGATTCGGCATGGTGGAACCGTCCAACCGGGGTTGAAGTCCTACACTTGGTATTGGTGCTCGCATGTTTATTGAATTTATTTCTGGTGTTCCGGCGGTGTTCATTCAGTGGAAGGAAACAGTTCCGTCAATTACGAGGCGCTTGTGATGACTTCGTCAATCTTAGGATGTTGTGCCATCTCAATATCTCAGAGATGCTCATAGAGATAGGGCATGTATGTGCGTTCATAGGGATGAGTATACATGAGCATCTGCGGTTGTAGTGTGTTAAAAAACCCTCCAAAAATCAAATACAAATTTGAATATTTAATGGATACAAATTCGTTTCTCTTTTTGTACAGATACCAACAACCATACAATGTTCCTCCAACAGAAATGAAACCCACCAGACAACAGCCAGCAGGCAGATAGGGTTCGAAAAAAGGCCCAGCCGTTACATCTTCATCTCATCTTCCTCACCTCCCAAACCGCTGACAACTGACCCCAGATAGCGGCGCTTGATTGTACGACGCTGATCTTCCCCTGCCATCTTCAGAGTGCGTCGAGTAAGCTCGCGCCGCCATGGCTGAAACTTGAAACCAGATCAAGCAACCTTGCGTCTGCGGCGGTGCAATCCAGCCCAACTTCAGCGGTGCCTCCAGTCCTTTGCTATCATATATTGCCGGATCTCAGACCATCCACAGAATCAGTACCGTTGCTCTCATATTGCTGCATCGTTCTCTCATCAGTAGTCCTACCAAAAAGTGCATATTTAACTTGTTCCTGCTTCTCATTTATCTGAGAGAAACCAGGGAAACAAAAGCCTCTCCAAGTAGAATTAGGCGGCAAAGTATTTATCTCCTACTGCAGAAACTGCTCAGGGTTTCAGAAAGGTATGCAGCCACAGCCTGAAAATCACACAAAAAAGGGTGTAAACATACGTAGTAGAGCTTAACATAAGCAAGAAAAACAACACCTAGTCAAAAAGGTGTTTACTTGTTATGAGGAAATTGAAAAAGAAGTGCAGGTTAATGCCGCACAAAGCATGGAAGCAAAACATAATGTGCACAAAAATTGTTAAATATGCCGATAGATTAAGTAACCATGCACATCGGAGGGCGAATAACATGCATACTTATACTTAGTTAGCTTGCTGAACTTTGTTCCTACACATAAAAGGCTCTTTTAAGTCTGTTTCCATTAAAGAAAAGCTCTAGTAAGACCAACAGAGGAAGGCGAACTAAATATTAGTCTGAGTAAACTACCATCAATTAGCTAGCGGCTTTGAATTCCACATCTAACTGCTTACATGTCTTAACTGCTTACATGGCATAAATCTTAACGGAAAACAGAGAAATTTGTTTTTACATCTGATTATCAACTCCAAACTTGTTTTTTATGGAATGTTGACTTAATAAAAATCAAGGGTTACATAGCTCCTTGAGCATTTGCAGCTTTTCTATAAAAATAATAAGAAATTGCACACTGAGCAGCAGCTTCGTTGCCCACATATTTCAATAACCCACTCCGCAGCAGTGCTCATAGAGGTAGAGTAAAAACAAAGACCATTTTATAACACCAGAAGTTTCCCAATGTACAAAAGAAAAGTTCAGAGCACGACTTCCTATCCTAGAGCAGTCCAAAAGAAAAACATGTTCTAGTGTGGATGCAAATTATCATGAAGTATCAAGTTCAGTGTTGATACTTGAGCAGAAACTAACACCATTTAGCTTTTCCCAAACAGGACACCAAATTTTCACTGTATTTGGCTCGATATGGCTTGCTAAACAACATTTGTTTATTACCCTGATTTTGGCTGCAACTAAGTTAATTGTGTAAGTCAACTCACTGCTTATTTTGCCTTATTCACATTTTCAAGTAGAATTAACATATACCAAGTTTAGTCTGAACATTTGCTGAAGTCTCAAAAGGACACAGTAATTACAAGAAGTGAGTTTACAACATACAGTCTCTAGGACAATACAAGAAGGATTGCATAACTTGCAAAATTCAGTAGGAGAAAGGTAGAGTAAAATCAGGGCAAATCAATTAGCTCATTCCACATCTAATTGCTTACATCCAATTATCAACTCCGGTTTTTTTTTATGGAATGCATGGTTGACTTAATAAAATTCACTGGTTACATAGCTCCTTGAGCATTTGCGGCTTTTCTATTAAAAATAATAAGAAATTGCAAACTTTAGCTGGTACTAAATTCAACTGTTGACTGAGCAGCAGCTTTGCTGCCCAAATATTCAATAACCCATTCCGCAGCAGTGCTCATAGAGGTAGAGTAAAATTAAAGACCATTTTAAAACACAAGAAGTTTCCCAGTGTACAAAAGAAAAGTTCAGAGCACAACTTCCAATCCTGTTGCAGTGCAAAAGAAAAACATGTTCTAGTCGGAACATTTGCTAATGATGACTCGAAAGCAATAGCAATTACACAACCATAGAACAATACATGCACCAAGGGTAACATATCTAGAGTTTAATACAATCTCTAGGACCCTACGAGAAGGATTGCATAACTTGCAAAATTCAGAATGCGTCAGGTTATAAATACTTGTTAATGAAGGAAGCTGCAGGGCATCATCAACTAACAAAGCCTTCAGAATCACGTGTAATATAGCAAAGGCCCAGCCACCATACATGGTCGATCTCCTGGAAAGAAGAAAGAACTATGCATCTATATCCAGTTTCATCACATCTTCTCCTGGAAGGAAGAAAGCACCATCAATTTATAACATTCAGTAAATTAGTCAGTATGCTCCTCTTTATTGCCCAGCCAATTCTTACTTGAGGAAAGTACCGTTTTATCAATTCATAATCACCTGGCAAGTCACCTCTTTCATCAAACGACCCCTTCTCCTCACCTTCATTGCATTGAGACACACAACTGATCTTCATTTCAAATCATAGCTCTTTGCCAATAATAGGATGTGCCCATGTCCTTTGTGTTACTGCAAGCACACAGCCGAGATATCATTTCTTCCGATTTCCACAGCCTAACATCAGGAACATACAAATAAATGTGCACCATCCTCTCCTCACAGACACTTGATTCTTAGTTGAGGAACACCAGCTTGTCTACAATTTCTGTGTTCAAAATTCTGCAACATTCTATAACTACACTATATCTGACAGATGGTACATGCGTGCCTAAACTGAGATTTAACTTAAAAGAGAAGAGATGGCATTCAGTATAACTGAGAAAAATACTGCATTACCTTAAATGTTAATATCAAGCTTGGTTAAGATATCATCTCTGTCTGGGACAATCTCTTTTGGCTAAGGTAATAGTATTCGACATCTTCATTCTCTTTTCCCCAATTCCAGCCTACATGTCTTCAGAAGAGATTGTAACCAACACAACTAAAGCAAATATAAAAGTGCATCTAAAAATTCAAAATATAAAACAGAGGATGGTACATAAGATCCACCTCACTATCCCTAAAAATATATGTCAATGGATAAAGGTGACTGCATATATATAAATAGTGCTAATATGGATTAAATTAGTTAACAGGTATGGCAGAGATTAACATGGTAATGCCATGACCCTTTTGGAGATTACCTTAACATAAGTTCCTTCATAGTGTATGAAATGCCCTCTGTTTTTCGGCACCGTACCATACAAGCATCAATTTGTGTCTTCGGTACAAATACAAGGGCCTTCGAAATATCCGTTACGTAGTGTGGGCTGTCAACAAATGCTACCGGCCAACTACTGAAGTATTCAGTTTTGACATCAGATGCTCCTATAAAAAGTATCAGCAAGTAGGCTATCCAAGAATATAAGACAAAAATAAATGAAAAAACTGATACAAAGTACTAATAAACGATGACCTGATTTCACAACAGTTAATATCTTGTAAACAAAACTACTGCAGGAAGAATGAAGAGTTTCAGCTTAGAAGAACTAGAGGGAGCAACCAAAAGACTAGATCAAAACTGCAACCTCAGCAGTGACTAACACGTTAATTCCAGATTTGTTCCCACGAAAAAGGACATTCAGCCAATTTTGGGACTTCAGATCATTTTCATGGCAAAAATTAGAACCTTTTTTTCATGGAAAGATAGATTGACCCAGGATTAAGCTGCAATGGCAATTGAGAACATAAACATATAGGGCCTGCAGATATACTCTTCATTAATATATTTGAAAGCATTTGACAATATGACATCAAGATGGACAGGTTAATTGCAGTGTAATTCTTTCTTCTGTACTAAATGATGCAATGGACATACAAGGGCTCACGATAAAATTATCAGTTTCATTCAGGCCCAGCGACGCTAAATTAGCATGCACCTGGCCCAGCGATGCTAAATTGGCATGTACTCCCTCCGTTCCGAATTACTTGTCTTGGATTTGTCTAGATACGGATGTATCTAGACTCATTTTAGCGCTAGATACCTCCGTATCTAGACAAATCTAAGACAAGTAATTCGGAACGGAGGGAGTAGCAGACAACCAACATCCACTCAGGCAATGAACGCAGACAGAGATTACCAGCTCACTACACATAGTGTAAACATTTTTGTGCCATAAGTTACGAATTCTCATGTAACTCTGATATTAGAAGGCACTTCCCTACAAGTTTGAGCATAGTCTTCGGCGAGGTGGGGGCAGCTTCCTTGTGAGGGCATACAAACTTTTCCATGAAAATCTTCTCAGTCACCAAGACTGCTGGATAGCAGTTCCACTCGCGCTCTAGCAATCTATGTTCCTGCTTGTTGGTTCATGTAAATATGAATCTCGAAGGCACTCTGCCTCTGCAAGCGGTTGCATAGTCTTCAGCAAGGTGCGGTGCAGCTTCCTTGTGAGGGCATACGAACTTCTCCAAGAATAGCTTTTCGGTGACCTTGACAATTGTATTATAGCTTAGGTCACGCTTGAGCAATCTATTTTCCTTGAGAAACTTCATAACATAGTAACGGGGTCTTAGCCGGACCTCCACGCCAAGAACGAGCATATTCGGCCGATGAGCAATGTAGGCTGGCCCAAGCCCCGCCTCAGAGATAAGGAACTCGGACCTGCGCTGTAGCATCTTCTTTGAACTCCTCAGAAGAGACGGGGCCTTGGACACCGCAATGCCGACCTCGGCATCTGACCACCTAAACGTCTTCTTCAAGTAGTCCACTCTGGCAGCAATCTTCTCCTCAGGGTCGGCCAATAGATATATGGGGCCCTGGGGCAAGACAGCAATAAGGGCCCCTGTTTACTCAAAATCTCAAAATATTTTATATTTCAAAGGCAAAGTAATATCCAGTACATAGCTTCTTAATTTGGACTCTAAAACTGATAGTACAATTTAATTTATCGATCAAGTGAACTAATGAAATGATGTAGTTCGGCAGAAGCTCGCTTTCCACAATAGCTTGTATTCCTAAATTTGAATGGAGACTTCATTTGTCAGCTGGTTGTTCTTCAACACTTGCTATGGCCAATTGATTCTAGGGGATCTCTAGAAGAACTACCAGGTCTGAAAATTTTGCCAAGTGATCCTTTTAGGGATTTTACCTCTTTTGATTTTTTCTCTTCCTTTTGTTACTACCAAATAAATACTTTCCAGAGGACATGTCAATAAACAAGAACAAGCAGCATAAAATGATTAAAACGGGGAAGAAAAGGCACCTGAATGTGGATGTAGGTGGCCAAATCAGCAGATCCACAGGTTGAAGTCAGCACGAACGAGAACACAACACCATGAACTGAATAATTTGCCCCCCTTCTCTAGTTCAGGAGCTCCCCTAATCTCCTAACTGCCGAGCACTCACACTTAGATCCACTGAAGTCTGAAGAGTATAAAATAAGAAGAAGAGATGTGGAGTCGTTGGAGGGCACATCTACTTAATTGAAAGGAGGAACAGGATTATGAGGAGGAGGAAAAGAAGAACATGTACTATCTCCAAGTCTCCAACATCTAGCTAATGGGGAACGAGCAGAACATAGAAGAAGGAAGGACAGCCCGATTTGTGCCTTTAGTCCCCACTAATGGCCGGCGGCGATCTAGGAATCGGAGGCGCTCGGAACGGCGGCGATCTAGGAATCGGAGACGCTCAGGAACGGCGGCGCTATTTTCGAAGTATGGGATTTGGGGTAGAGGAGACGAGGAGCACGGGAAAGAGCGACGCTGAGCGAGCCCTCTTTACTCTCGTTGTTTTTCTGGGCTTCCTAGTACTATAGAGGAAATAATAATTGGGCTGGGGCCCCTGCCTGCCGGGGGCCCAGGGCGGGCGCCCCGTTTGCCCGGCCTATGGGCCGGCCCTGCTTCTCCTCGCTGAAGTATGAGACAGCCTGCAGCGCTTGCCTGAACATCCGAGATCCACGGGGCACACCTATACCTTCGGCGCACGCAACCATCGCCAGGACACACTCTGGTTTGGAGCTCTGCAACATTGGTACACGGGTGAGCAGCTTGGCAATGTCACGAGCACCTAGCCCGCATTCTCTCAGGAGCTTGACATTTGGCTTGACCGCCGTCTCGAGGTCAGAGTCGAGGAGGCCGGAGCCGTGTTTGAGCGGCCAGAGCAAGTTGTCAATGGAGCCGAAGAGCGGCAGGTAGTACTCTAGCTTGGAGACGACGGATGTGTGGCGGAAGTTGCCGGGGGCGAGCGAGACGAGGCGCGCGATCTTACGGTGTGACAGGCCGAGCCCGGTGAGCCCAGCGACGACGGGGGCCAGGGTTCTCTCCATGCCGGCACAGAGGAACCGCGGGTCCTTGGCGACGAGGGCGGCGACGTCGGCGGCGGAGAGGCCGAGGCCGGAGAGGAAGGCGAGGACGGCATCGGGATTAGAGGGGAACTTGAGGTGGGGGATCTTGGCGGAGCCGCTGAGTGCCTGGGCTCGGGTGAGGCCGCAGGCGTCGACAAGGTAGTCCTTGACGGCGAAGGCGGGGCTTGCCGGAGTGGGCGGCACCGGCGCCGTGGTTGAGAGGAGGCGGGGGAGAGAGGAGATGGGAGAGGCGGATCGGGAAGAGAGGAGGTGGCTGAGGATGCATCTGCGGAGTCGGAGCATGGCGGCGGCGGCGGCGCCGGGGTTAGCTTTCTGGCGGTGGGGGCGGCGGGTTCAGTGCGCACATGCGTGAGATTGGTGTGCTGCTGCCTTCGTTCCTCAAACGAGACTTGCCTGCTTCCCGTCGTGTGCCCATCCGTGCTTCCGTCCACGTGGCTTGATTTGATTGGAACAAAATAAGGCTCGGCCTCACCCCCTTAAAATCAGGGGTAGATGATTAGATTAGAAAGAAAAAAGAAAAAAAGACAACCGTAGAATTAAGTGGGAGCATGGATGGGAGCACGGGGAAGGAGCAGGCAAGCCTCGTCCGAGGAACGAAGGCAGCAAAGCACACCAATCTCACGCATGTGCGCACTGAACTCGTTCCTCTGCATCAACGTCATCCAAAATTCCACAAGTTGTGAAATTTACCAGGGAAAACAATGTAAGTAGTATCTTTCGAGCTTCATATTTTTTCAGAAAAAAGAATCATAAACTAAATTCCATTTGTTTTGTCCTTCGTACCGTTAATATACAGTCGAGCCAAATATCAGATGTCCACCACCACCAGCCGCGATGGGCAAGAAGGCACATGTGGAGAAGACTCAGCGTGGTTGTTGCTCGGCGACTGCTGTTGAGCCTTCGTCCCCTCTACGTAACCATGATGTCTATAATGGACGTTGCGTCAAGGATGAGCCACGGTCTTCATCGCTTCGCCAGCCGGCCATCCAATGATGCCCGCCCCTCTCCGTCTAAGTCGCACGCCCCTCTTGGACCACTAGTTCCTAAATCGTAGGTCGCGCAACTCGACATCATCGTTTGATAGCTCCAAACCCCTCATCCCGATCGATTGGCGTTGTGCCTCCTTCGCGAAAACACTAGTGGCGTCGGACTAGGTCCTCGCCAACCTCGGCCGAGGACCGCTTGAAGACCATATCAAAGAGGGACACCTGTCACTGGAGCCGGACCAGCCATGAGCTATTCTAACTCGGCGTCGCAGAGTCGGAGCATGACACCTACGCCAAGCATGACACCTACGCCAGCCAGAGGCTGGGCGGCTTGGGTGCGAGCGCGTCACCGTGGCTGGCCGGTCCTTTGCAAACGCCCTAACGATGACAACAACGACATGCCAAGTGGCCTCGACGGGCATGCCAAAGAGGTTACCGTGCACTGTTTAATTTAATTTTAGTTTATACTTAAATTGGGGTAGTTTGCATGTAATTTCAATAGCTTGTGTATAATATATCATACTTTGTTAAAATTCATCCGTTTGATTTTGGTTGGGGCAGGGGGAGGGGGGCATTTGAGGGAGATGGCTTCTGTTCGGTCACACCCCCATTTCAAAGATGTGAAATTTGCGTGAGATTTGAAAACAAAAGTAGTCTAAAACATCCAAACACACCTTTGAAATGGAATCACCTTGCAATTCCAAGCTCGGCACCGTCATCTATATGTGTTATAATTCATCATATTTGTTTGAAATTTAACCTATAATTTTTTTTCAATTTGTGATATTTAATATTTTTTTTGTATACTTAGGACATGGGTAATAGATTTGACGTTGTGATTTTTTTAAACAAAAATGACATTGTATTTTTTTTGTTTCATGCATGATCACTAGTAGAAAACAGGGCTATGGTCCAGGCCGGCTCAGCCCATTAGTCCCGGTTCAGTGTAGAACCGGGACTAATGTGGGCATTGGTCCCGGTTCGTGAGCCCAGGGGGCCGGCCGGGCCACGTGGGCCATTGGTCCCGGTTCGTCTGGACCTTTTGGTCCCGATTGGTGGGACGAACCGGGACCAATGGGCCTCGCTCCTGGCCCACCACCATTGGTCCCGGTTGGTGGCCTGAACCGGGACCAAAGGCTCCCCTTTAGTCCCGGTTCTTACCACAAACCGGGACCAATGAGGTGCCTATATATACCCTCGCCCGCGAGCAGAGCACTCCAGTGCTCTGTTTTTCTCTGGCCGGCGAGGGGAGGGGTTTGTGGTGCTCTAGCTCACCTCCTATGCACATGAGGTGTTTGATGGAATGCTCGAGCCACACTACTTAAACTTTCTCCTCTCGAAGCTCGACCTCCAAGCTCCATTTTCCTCGAGATTTGTCTAGATTTAGCGGTCCGTCATGCCCCGTCCCCGTCTTCACCGCCGTCGATCACCCGCGCTGATCTCATCACCGACACCACCGTGGTGAGCCTCTTGTTCTTATCTTCTTTCTGAAAGGAAAAATATTCTTACTTGTCTGTTTAGATAGATACTTGTATCATTTTCTTACATTTATTATTGCATCTTATATAGTGCGATGGTTTTGGTATCCGCCCCCGTCGGCCCTCGTCCTGTCTATGATTCGGATTTGGTATGTATATTATCTTCATAACTATTGGTTCATTTATTGTTTATGAAAATTATGCCGACCAACGTGACATAGATTTTATTTATCTAGGATGTATGTGAATCGGAAATGCCAACCGACCCTATTGTCGAGAGGTTAAATTTAGTTGAAGAAGAAAACAATTTGTTGAAGGAAAAAATAAAAAAAATTGAGGAGGAGAAGATGATATTGGAGTTGCATGTTGCGGATGTCGTCGATGATCACAAGATCAAGATGGATGCAATGCGCTTGAAGATTAGAAAGATTAGAAAATATGCCATTCATACCGAGGCTTGGTATCATTATGCCGTTGGATCAATTGTTACCTTGGTTGCGATTATGATCGCATTTGTTTTCGCATTGAAATGTTTTACATAGTTTCAATGTATGGTTTAATTAATTAGATGCTCTGGAGAGCTATATGTTGTTAGATGAGAACTATGTATGCACTTTGGTTTTAATGTGATGATGAACTTCTATTAATTTGGACACTTAATTATATATAATGCACGCAGATGAACCGGCAATGGATGTACGGTGACAGACACACCCGCGAGTACATTAAGGGCGTGCATGAGTTTCTCGATGCGGCTGAGGCAAACAAGCAGAATGGTTTTATGTGTTGTCCATGCACTGAATGTGGGAATACGAGGTCTTACTCTAACCGGAAAATCCTTCACTCCCACCTGCTTTACAAGGGTTTCATGCCACACTATAATGTTTGGACGAGGCACGGAGAAATAGGGGTTATGATGGAAGACGGCGAAGAAGAAGAGTACGATGACAACTATGTGCCCCCTGAATACGGTGATGCTGCAACGGGGGGAGCTGGTGAAGATCAAGAGGAACTAGACGATGTGCCCAATGATGCTGCCACGGGTGAAGCTGCTGAAGATCAAGAGGAACCAGACGATGTGCCCGATGATGATGATCTCCGCACCGTACTGGAATTGCTGCAGTGGAAGGCAGAGAATGCTGTGGCTGACAAAGGATTTGAGAAGCTACTGAAAATATTGAAGAAGAAGCTTCCAAACGATAACGAATTGCTCGACAGTACATACGCAGCAAAGAAGGTCGTATGCCCTCTAGGATTGGAGGTGGAGAAGATACATGCATGCCCTAATGACTGCATCCTCTACCGTGGTGCATACAAGGATCTGAACGCATGCCCGGTATGCGGTGCGTTGCGGTATAAGATCAGACGAGATGACCCTGGTGATGTTGACGGCGAGCCCCCCAGGAAGAGGGTTCCTGCGAAGGTGATGTGGTATGCTCCTATAATACCACGGTTGAAACGTCTGTTCAGAAACGAAGAGCATGCCAAGTTGATGCAATGGCACAGTGAGAACCGAAAGAAAGATGGGAAGTTGAGAGCACCCGCTGACGGGTCGCAGTGGAGAAAAATCGAGAGAAAGTACTGGGATGAGTTTGCAAAGGACCCAAGGAATGTATGGTTTGCTTTAAGCGCGGATGGCATTAATCCTTTCGGGGAGCAGAGCAGCAATCACAACACCTGGCCCGTGACTCTATGTATGTATAACCTTCCTCCTTGGATGTGCATGAAGCGGAAGTTCATTATGATGCCAGTTCTCATCCAAGGCCCTAAGCAACCCGGCAACGAAATTGATGTATACCTAAGGCCATTAGTTGAAGAACTTTTACAGCTGTGGAATGGAAACGGTGTACGTACGTGGGATGAGCACAGACAGGAGGAATTTTTAACCTTAAGGCGTTGCTGTTCGTGACCATCAACGATTGGCCCGCTCTCAGTAACCTTTCAGGACAGACAAACAAAGGATACCACGCATGCACACACTGTTTAGATGACACTGAAAGTATATACCTGGACAAATGCAGGAAGAATGTGTACCTGGGCCATCGTCGATTTCTTCCGACCAACCATCAATGTCAAAAGAAAGGCAAGCATTTCAAAGGCGAGGCAGATCACCGGAAGAAGCCCGCCATGCGCACCGGTGTTCACGTGCTTGCTATGGTCAATGATTTACACTACGTAATCTTTGGAAAGGGTCTCGGTGGACTAGCTGTTCCGAATGACGCTGAGGGACACACACCCATGTGGAAGAAGAAATCTATATTTTGGGACCTACCCTACTGGAAAGACCTAGAGGTCCGCTCCTCAATCGACGTGATGCACGTGACGAAGAACCTTTGCGTGAACCTGCTAGGCTTCTTGGGCGTGTATGGGAAGACAAAAGATACACCCGAGGCACGAGAGGACCTGCAACGTTTGCACGAAAAAGACGGCATGCCTCCGAAGCAGTATAAAGGTCCTGCCAGCTACGTTCTTACGAAAGAAGAGAAAGAAATCTTCTTTGAATGCCTGCTCAGTATGAAGGTCACGACTGGCTTCTCGTCGAATATAAAGGGAATAATAAATATGCCAGAGAAAAAGTTTCAGAACCTAAAGTCTCATGACTGCCACGTGATTATGACACAACTGCTTCCGGTTGCATTGAGGGGGCTTCTACCGGAAAACGTTCGATTAGCCATTGTGAAGCTATGTGCATTCCTCAATGCAATCTCTCAGAAGGTGATCGATCCAGAAATCGTACCAAGGCTAAGGAGTGATGTGGCGCAATGTCTTGTCAGTTTCGAGCTGGTGTTCCCACCATCCTTCTTCAATATCATGATGCACGTCCTAGTTCATCTAGTCGACGAGATTGTCATCCTGGGGCCCGTATTTCTACACAATATGTTCCCTTTTGAGAGGTTCATGGGAGTCCTAAAGAAATATGTCCGTAACCGCGCTAGGCCAGAAGGAAGCATCTCCATGGGCCATCAAACAGAGGATGTTATCGGGTTTTGTGTTGACTTCATTCCTGGCCTTAACAAGATAGGTCTCCCTAAATCGCGGTATGAGGGGAGACTGACTGGAAAAGGCACTCTGGGAAGAGACTCAATAATATGCAGGGACGGATATTCTTGGTCTCAAGCACACTACACAGTTCTACAGAACTCTACCTTGGTGACCCCGTATGTCGATGAACACAAGAACAGTCTGCGCTCCAAACACCCGAAGCAGTGCGACGACTGGATTACATGTGAACACATCAGGACTTTCAGCAGTTGGTTGGAAACACGTCTCAGAGGTGACAACACTGTTTGTGATGAGTTGTAGTTGTTGTCCAGGGGACCATCTTTGACTGTATTGACTTACAAAGGATACGAGATAAATGGGAATACATTTTACACGATCGCCCAAGATCAAAAGAGCACCAACCAAAACAGCGGTGTCCGCTTTGATGCAGCAACCGAGAGCGGAAAGGACACATATTATGGTTACATAGTGGACATATGGGAACTTGACTACGGACCTGATTTTAAGGTCCCTTTGTTTAAGTGCAAATGGGGCAATCTGTTAGGCGGCGGGGTACAGGTAGACCCACAGTACGGAATGACAACAGTGGATCTGAAAAATCTTGGGTACACTGACGAACCGTTCGTCCTAGCCAATGATGTGGCACATGTTATCTATGTGAAGGACATGTCTACCAAACCGAGAAAAAGAAAAGATAAGGAAGCGAATACATCATACGATGAGCCAAAGCGCCACATAGTTCTTTCAGGAAAAAGGGACATCCTGGGAGTGGACGGCAAGACAGACATGTCTGAAGATTATGAAAAGTTTCATGAAATTCCTCCCTTCAATGTCAAGGCTGACCAAGCATCCTGATAAACAATGAAGATTATCCATGGTTACGGCTCAATAAGCAAATGACACAAGCGAAGAAAAAGTGAAGACTTTCTCCCGCAATAAGCAAATGCTATGTGGGTGAAATTATGATACCATCCCAACTTTCAACTTTTTCAGAGTTCATTTGAAATGCTTTCATGTCTTATGGTTCGAAACTTTGATACTTCGAAAGTGATTGTCCATTTTGTACACGAAGTGCATCAAGTTTTTGTCGTAACCCTCTCTACTTTTTGGAACATGCTATGTGGGTGAAATGATGATACCATGCCAACTTTCAACCTTTTCAGAGTTCATTTTGAAATGCTTTCCAATTTCAAAGTCATTTAGCTCAAAGAATGAATTAATAGCAAACAGAATGAACTACAAAACTTTTATGAAAATAAAAACAATCAATTAAAATATTATGTTATGATCAACTAAAATAAAACTATAATATTCTTCAATAGCAAAAAGAATATAATTTGTGTGACCTAAAATCAAACTATAAGTATTTAATTGTAAGTATAAATAAAAAATAAATAGCAAAGAAGAAAAAAATTCTAATTTTATAGTAAAGTTATTCATAAACTAGTGATTCACACAAATTTTTAAAAATTCAAAATTAAACTATTTAAAATTTAAAACTAATGGCACTAACAGAAAGTTTATAATTTTTGTGACCTAAAAGCAAAAAGAAATCACTAAAAAACTGTAAGTATTTAGTTTTAAGTAGAAATAAAAAATAAATAGAAAAAGAATTCTAATTTTATAGTTAAGTTATTCATAAACTAGTGATTCACACAAATTTTTGAAAATTCAAATTTAAACTATTTAAAATTTAAAACTAATGGCACTAACAGAAAATTTATAATTTTTGTGACCTAAAAGCAAAAAGAAATCACTAAAAAACTGTAAGTATTTAGTTTTAAGTAGAAATAAAAAAAAACCAAAAAAAATGTAGAAATAAAAAAGAAAAAACCAAAAAAAATGCCACCTACTGGGCCTCCACGGCCTGAATACGACTAGAAACCCTACATGGGCCAGGATTCAGGCCCACACAAGGCCCAATAGGCCCACAGGCAAAGCAGTGTCAAATTAGGCCCATAGGCCTGCAGTTTAGAGGAGTTCGAGAGGGAGGAGGCAGCAGAGCTTATAAACTGGTGTTGGGCGCTGTCAACTAGCGATGTGGGACTAAACTTATGGGCGCGGGGCAGCACAAGGGTATTGGTCCCGGTTGGTGGCACCAACCGGGACTAAAGGGGGGCATTGGTCCCGGTTTGTGGCACAAACCGGGACCAAAGCCTTTTCTATATAAGCAGAGACTTAGCGTTTTTTCAGATTTCATCGCCAGTTCCCCGCCCCGACGACGCCGCCAGGCTGCCCGAGCTCGCCCCGACGACGCCGTCAGGCTGCCCCGCCATCGCCGTCGCCTCGCCCGTGCCCGTCGTCGCCCGCGCCCTCGCCGTCGCTCGCCGTCGCCCGCGCCCTCGCCGTCGCCCGGGCCCCTGCCCCGGCCCGCCCCTGCCCTGACGCGGCCGCCCCGGCCCGCCCCCGTCGCCGTCGCCCGTGCGCCGCCCCGGCCCGCCCTCGCCGTCGCCCGCGCCCCCTGCCCCGACGCCATCCTCGCCGCCGACCTCTCCTTAGCTTGGTCCGGCCGCCGGCGCCATCCCTTTGCAAATTTTTGTTCATAGATGATAGAGATCAAATGATGATTTTTTTGTTCATAGATGCATGATAGATGATCAAATGATGTTTTTTTTGTTCATAGATGATCATATGATTTTTTTAGGTTATTTTCATTTGTAGAATTTTTTTATGTATCTAGGAATATTTTTGTTTATAGATGATAGATGATCAAATGATGAATATTTTTGTTCATAGATGATAGATGATCAAATGATGATTTTTTTGTTCATAGATGATAGATGATCAAATGATGTTTTTTTTGTTCATAGATGATCATATGATTTTTTTAGGTTATTTTCATTTGTAGAAATTTTTTATGTATCTAGGAATATTTTTGTTCATAGATGATAGATGATATATATGATGATGATATATATGATGATGTTTTTCTTTCATATATGCATTTTTTCATATATATGATGATGTTAGTGGAGAGGAAAAAGTAAAATAAGGAAAAGGAAAATAAGTAGAGAAAGAAGGAGAAGAAGAAGGAGAAGACGAGGAGAGGAAGAAAAGGAAGAGGAGAAGAAGAAAGGAATAGAGGAGAAGAAGAGAAAATTAGAATATATATTCTATTTTCTCTTTTCTCCTCTATTCCTTTCTTCTTCTCTTCTTTTTTTTTCTTCTTTTTTTTCTTCGACACATGGGGGGGGGTCGAGAACGTCGGACATTCATGAGAGAGGCGAGGAAGAAGGGGAAGAAGAGGGAGAAGAAGAGGAGAGGAAGAAGAGGAAGTCTTCTCCTCTATTCTTTCTTTTCTTCTTTTTTCTTCTTCTTCTTCCTCTTTATTTTATCGGGAACGAGGGTTGTCGAGAGGTCGAGGAGCGGTAGAGGAGAAACCCTAAATAGAAAGTATCGTCGGTGTGAGATACATGTACCGTCGGTGTCGGACACTACACCCATATCCCACAAGTGGCGCGGGCTTCGACGCCCACGTCACTTGTGGGACGTGGATGTAGTGTCCGACACCAAAGGCCACATGTATCTCACACCCACGAAACTTGCTAGCTATTTAGGGTTTCCTCTACCGAAAAGAAGAGGAGAAATAAATAAGAAGAAGAAAAAAGAAGAAAAAGAAGAGGAGAAGAAGAAAGGAATAGTGGAGAAGAAGAGAAAATAGAATATTCTATTTTCTCTTCTTCTCCACTATTCCTTTCTTCTTCTCCTCTTCTTTTTCTTCTTTTCTATTTTCTCTTCTTCTCCACTATTCCTTTCTTCTTCTCCTCTTCTTTTTCTTCTTTTCTTCTTCTTCTTCTTCTTCTTCTTCTTCTTCTTCTTCTTATTCTTATTAGCCGGAAGTAGAGAGAGGTTTCCTAGTGTCAAAGTATTGAAGAAATCCATGCCTTCATCATTAGCCGGAAGTAACCAGGGCATGTTGGTACGAAGTTCTGCAAAGTTGTTTTGGAATGGAGTCCCGGATAGAATAATCCGCCTTTTGGTACCAATTCAGCAAAGGCCTTCCAAATAGCGATATTCGGAAGGCTCTTGCTGAACTTTGTACCAAAAGGCGGATTATCCTATCTGGGAGTCCGTTCCAAAACAACTTTGAAGAGCTTCGTACCATCATGCACATGTTACTTTCGCCTAATGATGAAGACATGGTTTTGTTGAATCCTGAGACACTACGCAACCTCCCGACCCCTCGGCGATCCTATCGAACATGAGAGGAAGAAGAGGATAAAAAAAGAAGAGGAAGAAGAAAAAAAGAGGAGAAAAAGAATAGAGGAGATCTTCTCCTCTATTCTTTCTTCTCCTCTTATTTTTCTTCTTCTTCCTCTTTTTTTATCGGGAACGAGGGTCGTCGAGGGACATAGATGTAGTGTCGTCGTTGTCGATATATACCCCCTCCCGATAGCTTACTATGATTAGGTAGCTAGTTCTACGTTTGGCACTAATATATCCATCTATCATGTTTGAATAATAATTGCCATGTTGTAAATATTTGTAGAAACTATGGACACCGCCCTAGACGAAGCAACAAAAGAAGCGTTGTTGAGGGACATAATCGCAGAAGGAAGTGATGCCATCTCGTTGTTTCTCAACGAAACCGATGGTCTGGAAGGAGAGGGTGAACAAGCTGGCTACGGTGACCTAATGCCGGTGCAAGAAGAAGAACATGAGGACGGCTCCGGTGACCGAACCGAGTCCGGCCAGGTATATATATTAGTTAAGCCTATGCTAACTAGCTGATTGATGCATTCATTGTTTTGGTATGTACACATATTAATTAAGTCTTTGTTCTTTTTTCTAGCCCTCCGGATCGAGCACAACTTCGGTAAAGAGACGAGGCCCGAAGAAAAAGTTGAGCTCGGATGAAAAGTTTGAGATCATAGCAATCGCGCCCGACGGCCAACCTATTGAACCCCTCTGGACAAAGAGCGCATTTGTTGCTCAGTGCGGGGTTCTGGTTAGGGACAAGATCCCGATAAGCATCCAGCAATGGTTTAAGTCGGCTACAGAAGACCCTGAGGTCTCTTATGTCAATGATATGCAGAAAAATGATCTTTGGACTGAGCTGAAGTCAAATTTCACCCTACCGCCTAAGGATAATCCAGAGAACCCAGTTAAAGAGAAATTAATCAAGTCTTTTGCTCTGAAGAGGATGGCAGAACTATTCAGGAGGTGGAAGAAAGAGCTGAATAAGTTTGTCAAAAATAATGAGAGACCAGAATTTAAGGGCAGATATGAGAATATCAGAGATCACTGGCCCGCATTTGTGGCCCACAAGACATCGGAAAAGAGTAAGAAGATGTCGGCGACAAACAAGCAAAATGCTGCGAAGAAGAAGCTTCACCATCGCACGGGGTCAGGTGGCTACCTCGTAGCCCGGCCTAAGTGGTCCAAGACTGAGAATGATCTGGTTCATAAAGGGATCGAACCAGAGACAATTAACTGGCCAGACTGTTGCCGGACTTGGTTCTTCGGGGCTGGCGGAACACTGGACCCTGTAACAGGGAAGTGCATTTGGACGAACGATCAAATGGACATACCAGTCAGTAAGCTTAAGCAGTATATCGAAGCAGCGCAGGAAGGGACGTTCTTTCCAGACAGAGAGAACGACGAGCTCACAATGGCCCTCGGGAATCCTGAGCACCCTGGACGGACACGAGGCACGCCAGGCTCCATTCCGTGGAAGGTTGGGTTTCCGGACGCAGGCGGTTACAAATCCCATGAGAGGAGGAAAAAAGTGCAGCAGACCCAAATGCACGCGCTGCAAGCAAGGGTAGACGCGATAGAGGAACGAGAAGCAAATCGCAGCAAACGTACTGCCGAAGCCTCCCCCGAAGCTACCCCGCCATCTCAGCGCAGAAGCAGCGTGGCTTCCACCGAGCTGCTTCAGCCGGAGCATGCCTTGACGGCTCCTGCCAGCTATCCCGTGGATGCTATAACAGAGTCTCAAAATTGCCACCTTATGACGCAATGGATGAATTTGAAGGTCAAGGCGGCTGTTGGCTCTGTTTTTCCTACTGAACCCGGCGCAACTTTTCACTGCCGGCCGATTCCAGAAGGATATGCTAGGGTGATGGTGGATGAGATAACGGAGGGATTTGAGGACCTCCAGCTTGACCACCCTACCGGTGAAGGGGAGACTCGGCTGGGGTCTGCTCTGAAGACTCCATGCCTATGGCGGAAGGAACTCATCAACCTTCCGAACTGGACGCCACCGCCTCCTCCTCCTCCGGCGAGTCAGGGCACTCCGCCTCCACCGCCTCCTCCTCCGGCGAGTGACGATCAGGGCCCTCGGCCGGCTCCTTCTCCGGCGCGCGGCGGCACTCCGCCTCCTTCTCCGCCTGCGCCGACGCGCCTGAGCAGCCAGCCTCCTCCTTCTCCGCCTCGTCAGCAAGGGCGGAAGAGACCTGCCGCCGCTCCAGCTGCTCCGGCGCGTCGTAGTCCTTCTCCTCCGCCTCTTAAGCAAGTAAAGAAGACAACCGCTACGTCTGCTCGGTCGGCGTCTAGCAGTACAACCAGAGGCGGGAGGACATACAGATTCGGTCCTTCTCTGAAGACTCCAGAGAAGTTACCATACGAGAGGACCCAGGAGGAGAACGCCGAGATCGCGCAAGAAGAAGTGAAGAAATTCTTTGAAGGGGTGAAAGCAAAGAAACATCCACCTCCGGAGGAGAAGGTAGATCGGGTGAAAGTGAAGCGCACTCTGGCTGCCCTGACAAAACCACCGAAGTCTGATTCGCCGAAAGGAAACTATGACCGCATTATTGGAAAGGAATTTGCCGAAGCGGAGCGGTCGGGAAGTACTGTCAGTGATCAAAGGCTGAAAGAACGACGAGCTGGGAAACAAATTGCCCAGCTCGGCGAAAAAGCGAAGCAATCGTGCCCCCCACTCAAGGTGCCTAGCCACAACGTCGATAATGATCCGAGGATGGTGCCCGGTTATAGCAATCTTGGAGATTACCTGCCCGACGAAGTACATTATGAACCCATGGAGATGCAGATACAAAGATACGAGTACGGGAAGCCTCTCGTCAAAGATGAAAGATCTCTATCAACGATGATGCGAAGATTGCATGATTGGTACTTGAAAATCTGCAGAGACTCTGGGGTGAGGAGTACTTTGTATGTGAAAGTTAAAAAGGAGCATGACCTCGTTGGAATTGATCTGTTGCCTGTTCCATTTGAGGAGTTCTATCAGTTTTTCAATCAATTGGCCCTCGATAAAGCAACGGTCACCTGCTACTGTCTGTAAGTAGTACTACTTCTATCATTAAGTCTCTCTATATAGCTCAGCTCTTTCATTGCATGTATTTATAATTATCCTCACTATATTATGCAGATTGAAGATCGTCGAATTGAAGAAAAGACAAATCGGTGATATTGGGTTCATTAACACAAATATCATAGATGCAACTCAGGTTAAATTTCATGTCGCAGATACCGAGGCCAACTTGCTACGATAGTTGGTAATAAATGAAAACAAAGATATAATACTCTTTCCTTACAACTTCAAGTGAGTGTTACTGTCTTGTGCATATTCGGTTTCCCTTATGTATTAGTCAAGGTTATAGTAATGTAATTGATGAGTTATGCATGCGTGTGCAGTTTCCACTATATTCTCCTAGAGATTAAGCTTGAGCAGGGACTAGTAACTGTCTTAGACTCAAGACGAAAAGATCCCCAGGACTATGCGGACATGACTCAAATGCTCGAGAAGTAAGTTAAATCGATCATTATCCAACATATCAGCAACTTTGTTCATTTCCTGATATATCAAGTAATTGTTTTCTTTGTCTGGCAGGGTTTGGAAAAAATTCACCAAAAAAGCTCCGGGACTCCCGAAGAAGCTGCAATTTAGACACCCGAAAGTAAGTACTATAGTAGCATGTTCCGCACATCTCCTATTGATTCAAGCGCTAGTTTCATCAATACCATTTGGCATTCTTGCTTATCAGTTTGATTGACCTCTATTTCTTGTAAAGTGGTTGTGGCAGGAACAAGGGAATGATTTCTGTGGATACTACATTTGCGAGTCCATCCGCCACACGACCTGTGAGCGGGGCTACTCTGACGAACAATATGAAGTGCGTAATAAACAACATTCACAATTTTATTTTATTACCATCATTTGTGTTGAGTTTCATTCATTCATATATATATATATATATATATATATATATATATATATATGTATTGACCCCCTTCTTCAAATTAGATGTTCCGGAAGCGGGATGAACTCCTTGCACCAGCTCGCATGCGAGCAATTCAAGAGGAATTGGCGGCATTCTTTCTTGACCACGTGATCCCTGAAGACGGAGAATTCTATGTGGACCCTGAGTCCGTATGATTACATTTGTAAGAGATAATTATTGTATATATGTAGCCGGTAGTGTCAGATAGATATACGAGAACTTGTTGTTCGACCAATCTCTTGGAGAAGGAGAGGTGGTCGATATCACTTCTCTCTGTATATATGCATATATGTTCATGACGATCTTCTGTTTCCTTCGTTTGCTTACTAGCTAGCTAGCGTGTCTAGTCCTCTCTATATACGTATGTATAGTGCGTAGCGTCGACCAAGCACGGACATAAGAGAGGACACTTCTCTCTATTAATTATAACTAGCTAACACAATATATGAAACACCTAAATTAACCCCGCAAAACCACCAACCCCCACCCCCTTTCAAAAAAAAACAAAAACCCCAGCCACAGAAGTGCTGACGCGTGGATGCCTATTGGTCCCGGATGGTGCCACCAACCGGGACCAAAGGGTCTCCTGACTGGGCTCTGCGCAATGCCCACGTGGAGGGCCTTTAGTCCCGGTTCTGGATTGAACCGGGACTAAAGGGGGGAGGTATTAGTACCAACACTTTAGTCCCGGTTCCGGAACCGGGACAAAGGCCCTTACGAACCGGGACTATAGGCCATTTTTCTACCAGTGGCAGGGGCAGCGCCAATGCCCTACAGCGGACAACAGAGACGGAGGAGCTTGCGGCAGACATGAGCAGCGAGGGGAAAGAAGAACGGGGTGGGATGAAGGTGGTGGCGGCGGCGAACAAGGTAGTGGCGGAACAACATGCGAGAGAGTGGAGGCTAGGGATTGAAGATGGGGCCGCCGTCGGCTAGGGATTTGATGAATTAGAGATTTCTGTACACAAAACCCTTTCATACAAGATTGGCCTAATCAGAGAAGAGAACGTGGCGGTCAACAAGTGGTCAAACCGAGCTTGTACGCACCGGATACGCGCAACAATGACCGTATTTTTATATCCCATCATATACAATGACCGTAACAAGTGTATTTCAAAGTTTGGTGACCGTATCGTGCTTTCGACTCAATTTTAGTGACTGTGAGTGTATTTATCTCGATCAGTAATCAGGGGATGGAGAAGATGGATGGATTGCTCGTGCGTGCGCCAGTGCGTGGCGTAGGCAGGGAACGTACGTATGAGACCGATCGAATCATTTTGTGTGCCCTGTGGCATTGTTGCTGGCCTACCCTGATGCCTTGGGCTTTATAGCGTAATAATCAGAACTAATTCTCCTCAAAAAGAAAAAAAATATAGTTTGCACCTTCTCAAAAGAAAAAACTATAGTTTGCAACGTTAAGGATATGTTTTTTTTTGCGGAGGGTAAAGCTTTATTGATTACCCTGACTGATAGTCTTGCTTACAAAGATCAGGCACATCGCCTGGACCAGAACCGAGCCACACAGCAGTGCGCTCTTCTACTCTACCAAAGTTTGCAAGGAAATGACTAACTGTATTTTGATCACGAGGGATGTGAGCTAGTCTCACTTCTCGTCCTCCCATCATGAGGCGTTTGGTCTGATCTATCAACATAACATAACGGGAGCGGTCAACAATGTTACCCCTCAACTTATTGATGCCAACTAGGCAATCAGTCTCGATCTCCACCGGCAGAGGTGTCCATTGAAGTGCCAAGTTTAAACCCTCCACACACGCGGACGGCTCCGCCTCCAGTGCATCCGCACAAGTCCAAAGTTGGCGGCATGATGAGAAGATGATCGTGCCCGAGCTGTCCCGGAGCACCATGCCCGCTCCAGCCGATCCCGTCGAGGGGCAAAAGGACCCATCAACATTGAGTTTGGCCCAACCCGCTGGGGGAGGTGACCATCTGGCAGGGGGCAGGATGCTCGTCGGAGTCCGAGCAGGCGACGTCATGTGCAGCAACTCCACTGCTTGCTTGCCCTTCACCGGGTCAGCCTCCGGCCGGTTCTGCGCTCCGATGATGGACTCCACGAAGCTCAACAGGAAGCGGCAAGAAACCTCGACAGGGGTCGGCTTCTTGTCGTGCGTGAGTTCGTTCCGAACGTGCCAGCAGTGCCATAGCAGCATCATCATCTCCAGCCACTCCCGGTCCGGGAGATCGCAAAGGCTTTGGGCAAGCCACTCCAACCCCGTCCTCCGGAATGACCGTACCTCAGGGATGCGCCAGCGTTCTCCCATAGCTTGCCATAGCCCGACAGCCTGTGGGCACCTGCTAAACGCGTGAAACGTGTCCTCTGGCTCGGAAGCACAGAGAGGGCACAAGTCAGAAACCTCGAGACCCCGACGTTTCTTGTTCACCCAGGTGGGTAGACAATCAGTGACGAGTCTCCAAACAAAGGTGCGCACCTTGGGAGGGCAGGGCACCTCCATATAAAAGACCAGACGGCCCGTCGCCCGTCCGGTGCCCTGCTCGCCGCGACTGATGAAGGCCTCAAACGAACCTCCAGAGCTAGTCGATAAGCACTCCGAACCGTGAAGGTGCCACTTCTCTCCGGAGCCCATGCAATAATGTCCTCGCCCAACCGGGGAGACGTTCTTATCTTCAGTATCTCTTCCGCATCAACCGGGTAGAAAACTTGGTTTATCACGGCCGTCCTCCAAGCACCATGGTTGTCAAGGAGGTCCGCCACTCGCCTCAATCTGCATCTGCCCTGCGGGGTGATAGGTTTGCCGGAGCCATTCCTCGGGATCCAGCTACCGCGCCATATACGAATGGACTCCCCGTTCCCCACACGCCAAATAAGCCCTTGTTTCAACAATTCCAAACCATATTGCACCCCTTGCCACGTAGCCGAAGCTCCCGACGGAAATACTGTGTCCTCCAGCTTGCCATTGGGATAATACCGCGCCTTTAGAAGCCGCGCACACAAGCTGTCTGGGTTGGACAGCAGCCTCCAAGCTTGTCGTGCCAGTAGAGCTTGATTGAAGAGCCTTAGATCTCGGAAGCCGAGACCGCCTTGTGCTTTCGGTTTGATCAGTTGAGTCCACGCCTTCCAATGCATCTTCTTCTTGCCCTTCTCCACGCCCCAGTAGAAATTACGTATCATCCGCATAAGATCCTCACAGGTGGAGGCGGGGAGGCGAAACACACTCATAATGTATGTGGGGATCGCCAAGGCCACCAACTTGACCAAGACTTCTCTCCCACTTTGAGCTAGCATTTGTGCCGCGTCCCACTCAACCATTCTCTTTGTAAACTTCTGCTGCAAGTTCTGGAACTTATCCCTGGTCATGCGTCCGGATGGGGTGGGTAACCCAAGGTAGCGTTCTTCGAAACTATGCTGCTGTACCCCCAACACTTGCTTGACCTCCTCTCGAATATTAGCAGGACAGTGCTCCCCGAACAAGATGGAGCATTTATGCGGATTGATAAGTTGGCCAGTAGCTCGGGCA